>NC_056728.1:1307191457-1307193957 GCF_019279795.1 Protopterus annectens | reverse complement strand
AGGCCATACTATCACCCCAGCTGTAAATCCTTCCACCTTCAACCATACTTACAGTACCAGATCCTATCCAACATCTTGTTCAGTCTATCAACATCTCAACCCCAGGCACATTAGCTCTAGATCCAAACACTACCACAAACTAATAAACAAATTTCTGGAGTTCATCACCAAGTATAGACTCAACCTAATACTTGGTGGTGATATTCACCCCAACCCTGGCCCACTCACTTCAGATACACATACCCCCTCTACTTGTAATCTAAGCTACAAACCTACAATTAATAGACCAACTAACTCTCTCCTAGTCTGTCATCTCAGTATTAGAAGCATTAATAACAAGGTACATGAATTGCATGCACTTCTGGATGTCCACTCCCCTGAGATTCTCTGTTTATCTGAAACCTGGTTAAAACCTAACACTAAAGACAATGAAGTGTTACCACCTGGGTACAACATACACAGGCTGGATCGTGCTTCGAGGAAGGGGGGTGGGGTAGCTGTACTCTATAAATCTGAGTTGAATGTCACCATAGATGTAATACAACCTCCTCAGATTAATAACTCTGAGATTCTTGCCACCAAATTGCAACTTAATAAGAATAAATGCATTAATATCATCTGTATGTACATTCCCCCAGGTAACAATATATCTACATTTGAAGATATCCTGCACTGGTTATCATGTCACTACCTCCAAGAAACCCTACTACTTGGAGACTTTAACATAGAATGGGGCACCTGTTCCTTAGAATCCCCAACCACCCATATTAACCTGCATGCATTTACACAAATCATATCCACCCCTACCAGGATAGGTAAACCCAACCAAAAACAAAGTATACTTGACTGGGTACTCATAAACAGTCACCCCCAACTGTACACCTCTGGTACCCTCCTTAATGGCCTAAGCGATCACCTTCTCACATATGTAATTAAGCACAAAACCATTAATTCCCAACAACCCTTACTCAGAAAGGTTAGAAACAATAAAAACTTTGACCCTGCCAAATTCCAACAAGAACTAAACTCATGTAATTGGTCTATTCTAAAACACCTCCCCTTAGAGGAAGCAGTAGCATACTTTAACAACAAATTCCTTGAGATCCTTGATTTGCATGCACCTGTTCGTTCAAAGAGAACCATGGCTTTCTATAGAGTCTAAACTCAAAATTACCATTAGAAACAAAGCATGGGCTTTATGGCGTTCTTCTAAAGACCCTCAAGATCACATTAAATACAGGCAATCCAGGAACGAAACCAAAAAATCAATTTTACAAGACAAAAAACTATACTACTGTAATTTACAGACAGTAAATCAAAATAACCCTCAGAAGTTTTGGGCAGGTTTAAATAATCTACTACATCCTGGACAAACTTCAACCCCAATCCCTGCTACTACTATTGATAAAACCCCTGAAGATGTTTCTGATAGTTTTAACCAATTCTTTACTGAGACAATTCAAGCCCTAGCTAGCCAACTACCTCCTAGCTCTCCTGGTCCTGAAAGTAGCACCCCTAGAAACCTACTTGCGTTCAGCTTCCAACCAGTCGCCACTTCACTTATCCGTACCTTGATCAAAAAATTAAAACCCACTACACTTTCTGCTGATCAACTCCCTGCCGAGTACCTACAAAAATCAGCTGATGCTATTGCTTACCCCGTCTCAAGTACTAGTCAATCGAACCATAGTAGAAGCTAAAATTCCCACCATCTGGAAAATATCCTATGTAATCCCACTTCACAAAGGAGGCAGCTCTACTGAATTCTCCAATTATAGGCCAATAGCTATACTCTCTCCACTTGCAAAGATTATGGAAAAATTTATTCATAGACAATTCATGCACCACCTAATCCAAAATCGCCTTTTGGCAGACACTCAGCATGGCTTCCGTCCTCATCACAGCACTACTTCAGCCCTCCTAGCCTTTACTAACACCATAAACCATAATCGCAACAATAATTATATATCCTCAGCCCTCTTTTTGGATCTTTCCAAGGCATTCAATATGGTTGATCACCAACTTTTAATCCACACCCTGCAAACATTCTGTCTAGATACTGGAGCCCTCCAGTGGTTTCAATCCTACCTGAATGGTCAACAGCAGGCTGTCCTCTGGCAGAACAAACTCTGTAACTTTCTACCCAACACCCTCGGAGTACCACAAGGCTCTATACTAGGGCCCTTGCTGTTCTCCATCTTCATTAACGACCTTTATACTGTCATCCCAAAAGTCAGCTGTATCCAATATGCTGATGACTCTACTCTGATTTGCTCAGCCACATCTCCAGTAGAGTTATGGTCAGCTACCCAGACCACCTTTAATACAATAGAAAACTGGCTTTCTGAACATCGTCTGATCCTAAATCCCAAAAAAACTAAAATGCTGTTATTTTCACCAACACGTAGGTCTACCGCTTTCACCTTTAACATAAAATCAAATGATGGCACAATAATCTCCCCTGACCCATCCACAAAACTATTAGGTGTCATCATAGACA
>NC_056728.1:1307053957-1307186457 GCF_019279795.1 Protopterus annectens | reverse complement strand
ATTCTACCCCATAGTCCATATGCATGGAGACTATGGGAGATTGTTGTCACATGTAGTACACAACCAGTACTTGCCAGAAATTCCTGAGGCTCCTTCAGTGTTGCTGTAGGTCATTTGGCAGCCTCCCTGACCACTTTTCGTCAATTTGGGAGGGATGTCCAGTTCTTTGCAGCGTCACTGTTATCCCATATTTTCTCCACTTTTTGATGACTGTCTACAGTGTGTTCCATGGTATATCCAATGCTTTGGAAATTTTTTTGCACCCTTCTCCTGACTGATACCTTTCAGCAATGAGATCCCTTTGATGCTTTGTAAGCTCTCTGTGAACCATAGCTTTTGCTGTAGCAGGCAACTGAGTAAATGTCAGGAAAATCCTACTAGGACAGATAAACTTTATTTGGGGTTAATCAGAGTCTCTTTAATTAATGGCAGGTGTGTACCCAAGAAGACCGAATGCTGTAATTAAATCAAAAGATGCTGCAACAAAGTACTAGTTTAAGGATGTGCACACTTATGCAACCAGCTTATTTTACGTTTTTTATTTTTTATATTTTTTCCCGTAACAGATTTGTTTGCTTTTCAGTTGAATTGTACAGGTTATAGATCGCATTAAAGGTGGGAAAAGTTTTGAAATTATTTATTGTGTTCTCATTTTTTTATATCACAAAAAGCTGGCATTCTAACAGGGGTGTGTACACTTTTTATATCCATTGTAATATATATATATATATATATATATATATATATATATATATATATGTGTGTGTGTGTGTGTGTGTGTGTGTGTGTGTGTGTGTGTTTGTGTATGTATGTGTATATATATGTATGTATGTGTGTATATATATATATATATATATATATATATATATATATATATATATATATATAATGTATATAGATGTGTGTGTGTATGTGTATATGTTTGTGTGTGTGTGTGTGTGTATATGTTTGTGTGTGTGTGTATACATATATATAATTGTTTGTACACAAGGATGCAAGACAGAGCCTATGGCATTTATGATTGAACACAGTATAAAAAAGTTGGTAAGCAAATGCCAAGTTTTGTTTTAGATACATCTGGTTTTATTTCTAAAAATCAACATTTTCAGCAGTGACGATGATGATAATGATGGAATTTTAGATGCTTAAAGTATACCTTCATTATATTTTGTATTTCATAGTGTTGTATGTATTAGGATAGTTCTGTGATACAGCTTGTGATAATTGCTGCCATTTCTTTGCATATGTGTATAATGTATATTACAGAATCATTTCTTTGCTCTCTTGATTAGTTAAGAAGGGTAAGCAATTCAAATATCAGGAGGCTTTGCTCTCGTGATCAAAGCACACTAACCGTGGAGAAATCCTGCTCTACCCAAACACAGTCATGGATTATTGCTTAGGAAGCTCTTTTAGGCACTGAACCTATGTTTGCCTTTAAGGAATACTACTTTGCATTCAGGCTTTAACAAGCCCCTGGTGATGCTCCTATTGAACTTACTGGTAAGACCTATAGTTCAAAGGAAAGGGACAATTTACTTGTAATTCTATACATGTTTCTTTAGCTGAGTGCTCAGGGTGTTTTATCTTTTATGTAGGGCAACCTACAGGAAAGCTATCAGCAAGAATACTTGAACATTGTTATAATATTAAAAACAGCATGATACCCTCGCACTACCATAGCACGTAAAAGTGTGCAAAATAGGAGACACTTTTATGTTCTGGAAAGAGTCACCTTGGGCATACATGAAAGGGGTTAAAAGATATAGTACATTGTTGAGAATATTACTGGCAAGCACTTTTCTATGCAAATAAAATGCCAGGACTAAATGAAGTTCTAAATGTCAAGTGTAGTTTCCTCATTATTACAGCCTTGTCATGGACTCAGCCCATTTAGGTTCATACTGTAAAAATTGTCAGTAGTGTAGGCCTAGTTTGTGTGATGGAGTTCTTCCTTTGTAACCATCAGTTAAGAAATGCATATCCATTATGAGAGAGTACCAGAGTTTACAGCTCTGAGGGTGGAAAAAGTACTTTTCTAGTGTACCAACCTCATTCAATAACAACCATACACATATGCCTACCAGATACCTATCCCCTCCCTTGCTGTCTCACCAGTTCCCACTTCCACTATTAAAAAACCTCCTCCTAAAAATAAAGTCAACCACCTTTGCAGCTGACGATCTACCAGCCAACTTCCTAAAAATTGTTGCTGAATCCCTATCTTACCTAGTTTCTATCATCAACTGCTTCATACTCTTATCTGCTCTGCTCCATCACTTTCCAGTCTACAGCAACTCACCCAAGAATCCTTCAGTTATGTTGAAAGTTGGATTACTAATATCCAACTAATCCTAAACCCCAGTAAGACAAAATTGCTACTTTTCACCCCCAACAAATTTATACCTACCCCCCATCCTTTTCAGTCTCTTCCAAAAATGGTATCATCATATCTCCCTCTTACCATACCAAACTCCTCGGTGTAGAAATTGACAATAATCTACTCTTCAACGTCCATACCTCACAAACCATAAAAAGGTCCACAAAAAATGGAAACCCTATATAGGCATAAGCAATTTCTCTCAGAACAGGCACAGATCACTCTAGCCCAAACCCATCTACTCTCCACTCTAATGTATGCCGCACCAATTCTCACCCCCAAGTCAGAAAATTTGATCTCACCAGACTTGAATCATGTTACAATAAAATTGCCAAGTTTGCTAACAACTCCACCTTCATAACCCATCACTGTCAGTCTTTAATGGAACTACAATGGTTAGAACTTCCCCCAGCTACTCAGTTACCACCAGCTAGTCATTGCCTTTAATATTGTCAGACAGCTTGAAAAAACCCCAGCACTAAGCCAGTTACTCTCTCCATACAGAGCTAATCGTCCTCTCCGATCTACTGATAAATCCCTCCTCTGCATCTCTGAAACTAACAGCAACTCAGGGAATGCTCTTTTTCCTCATGCCATAGCTAGATCCTGGAATAACCTCCCCCCTTCTCTGACCTCTGCCCCCACTAGCACACATTTCAAAAATGCTCTCAAATCACATCTTATGAATGCATTGCTATGTCTCTGCATCACATGAATCTCACAATCTCAGCACACTATACACCTTCCTTCCTGCTATCTCTACTGTAAATATTCTACAGTTAGGTATCTTACTGTCTTTAAATTGTATAATATGTCATGCCTAATGATACTTTTTTTATTTTTTTATCCTATCTCACTAATCAATCTTAAAGCTTTGATGTATGAGACTCTCTATCTTTGTAAATTTACTCACTTACTGCTGATGTATAGTTTATTGTTTAGACAAAATTGTATGAGACTTTTTATCTCTGTACTTACCTCAGTTATCACTGTTGTATGATTGTTTATATTACCATGTTGATGTTAATCTAATTGTGGAGCTTTTCTACCTGGGCCTCCACTGTCAGTGGACCTGTGTCCAGTCGGACTATCCCGATAAACAAATGTAAAATAAAAATAAATAAAAATAAAATAAAAATCTGGACCTGTTTAAGTTCAGTGGATGCAGATCTAGCAAATTGGGCTGCCTGTAAGGCAGTTTCAACAAATATGAAGGCCTTGCGCTTGTAGTAATCTGCCCAGCAGGGAATAATCTTCCAATTTAATGTGAGCCAATATATAAAACAAAGACAAGGAGAATAAAAACATGCCATGGCGTAAACAACCCATACCCTCTCTTTTGGGTCATATTGAAAACAGTGGATCTATGGATTGGATTGTAAGCTTGTAAAATGTTTGTTAGCTGCATATGGCAGATGTGAAAAGCCGTTGAAATATTACAAGACAGATGAGATGCTGAAGGGAAGGTGGAAAATGTACCTTGGATGTTAGCTGTTTAAGGTAGAGGAGAATATCTTGTAACATTCTGCTAGGGACCCCATAAAAGTCTGGGACAAGCAACTCCACCATAAGATGTTGGAGTTGAGGCTGTTGGTTATGTGATTTTTTAAAATTAATTGTTTATTGTCATCAGCTGATTAGATATGTTAGTCTTAAAATTTTCTGTATTAACTTACCTTTGGGAACAAAAACACTTACTGCTTTATTGCTTTAATGAAAACATTACAATATTATGTCATGTTGTACTTGTATGCTTGAGAGGGTGTTATTGGTTTTGGATTTTTGTCTGTGTGTATATATACTCATACTTTACATATACGTATACACAAAAACACACACACACACACAGACACACACACACACACACACACACACACATATATATATATATATATATATATATATATATATATATATATATATATATATGTAACATACAAACTCACATACATATATGCAGACACACTATAGAGCTACAGTTTTGGGGCACTCTGTAAAGAGGATCCATACCATCCCTAAGTGGAGGAGGCCACAAAGAGAGAGAGAGAGAGAAAGAGATATGGGCATGTGTTGGAGATATTAAGTACTGTAGAAAGACCCAAGGCAGTGTGACAAACATCATAACCTCTTCAGAAGAGAGAGGAAGGATTGTTTGAGATGCAGAGGCTGTGACCTTTAGGGAGCAAACCCAAGAATCAAAGACTTTGTCTTAGAATCTGACCATTAAAGGACTGTAAGCTCTAAAAATGATCTTTTGACATACTTTTTGAGTTGACATGGCTTAATATAATAATTATGCTCACTTTTCATTTTCATATGGCTAATTCACTGTAAATAAAATGCACTTAAAGTACAAAGCAGAGTCTCCAGTTGTTGGTAATATCACACTGTTGGTTATTCAGTGGGCAAAGTTTGGTCTGACTATGCTATAATATATTATATATGTTGAACTTTGCAGCACTATGTGCACGAGTAAATCCATTGTGAGTTTATTTCTCCATTTGTAGAAGGAGAGTTTTGACTGTGTGTACTTCATGAGCAATTGCATTTTTTTTTTCATTTTGGCAAACGGTGGGCTGAACAAAGGTGAAATTCATAGGTAGGTACTAGGCTATCGGCCCTATGGCCTGTACAAGCCTAGCCAAAAAGGCACCTTGGCTTTCACCACCCAAGAAAATTATTTTCCTGTGCCCCTGTTGAGCAGAGCCACAGAGGTGATCCCCCGGGTGAATTTCCTATTTCCCATCCAATCATCAAGATTTTTCTTGAAGAGTGCTAATGAAGAGTTTTGTTTGATATAGATAGGTAGTTTGTTCCAGAGTATGGGAAGTCTCTGGGACAGGAATCTGTCCCTCCAGCATGTTCTATTTATTGAGGTGAGAAGGTTTAGGTCCCTAGACCGTGTAGCTCGGAGGGATTGGGATTTTTTTAAGTGGAGCATGTCCAACAGCTCTGGGTTTGACATAGCTTTGTATGTTAGGCAGAGATCGCCTCTGAGTAGGCAATATGTGATGGAGTAAAGCTGGAGTTTTTTGAGACAGTCTGCGTAGGGCATCTGTTTGAGGCCGGTAATCCTCTTTGTGAGGTATTTCTGCTGCCTTTCCAGTTGTTGTAAATGGCTTGTGAGGTACATACCAAAAGGGGTGTTGAACTCTGTAATGGGTCTAATGAGTAGCAAATAGAGGGGAACAGTGACCTCTTTTTTTCCTGGATGAGAAACCTTTTGTGATGAGGTGTGCCACATAGAAGGATTTTCTGACTACTGTGGCAATGTGATTATCAAAGGAGAGACTGCTGTCCACCTGTGTCCCAAGGTCACTTATTACACTTTTGGTGTTAAGTAGACTACCACCAATGTGTTAGCTCATGGGTACAGAGTTTTTACCAAATTTCGCCCATTTTAGTCACTAGATTGGTTAATGAGGTATGGGACAAGTTGAAATACATGGTAAATGTAGGGTTAATGGAAGAGGACCTGTTTAAATTTTTATGGATTGAATATCCGGTCATCCCGATATTCAAAGCCTTGCCGAAGGTGCATAAAGATTTAACCCCCCCAAACCTATTGTCTCTGGAGGGTGTGGATCACAGAAAACATATCTATATGACTAGAATATACGTTGAGACCTCATGTAGAGGTAGTAGAAGAGATACTTAGGGACACGGATCATTTTTTAACTGCATTGAAAGAATATTTGAAGATAAGTGGCAAAATAGATCATATCATGGTGACACTTGACGTGAAAAACTTGTTTACAGATATAAGCAATAAATACGGGATAAATGCCATCTCTCATTTGTTAAGAGATATGCAGTTGGTAGGAGGCCGGAGATTGGAGTTGCTAACCAACCTATTAGGGTTGGTATTGGAATGCACTATATTTACTTATGTCAACAATACATACATACAGACAAGCACAGGGGGTGGCCATGGGCACCCCCTGTGCTAATACCTATGCAAATTTGGTTTTATCACACTGGGAGAGACAATTTGTGTTAGGGACAGAGAACACTTGGAGGGACAAAATGTGCCTATATAGGCGTTTTGTGGATTACATTTTTGTGTTGTGGAAGGGGGATGAGAGAGAGCTGAGAGATTTCATTGCTTATCTGGAAATGACCACAGCATTTCTTCGGTTTTCTGTTAATTTCTCAAGGATCACAATAGACTTCCTTAATGTTAGGATTATGCAAGATGAGGATGGTTTCAAAACTACATTGTACAGGATGGAATTTTGGAAGAATAGCATAATAGCATATGATAGTATGCATCCGAGATTTACATTTAAAAACATCGTTATGGGACAGTGAGGAAGGGTGCCCTGGATTTGCACAGAGGAACAGGATTTTGAGAAGGAAGTTAGTAACTTGGAGGGATTTTTTCTGGCAAGGGGTTATAATGATTATACACAATGTGACATGCTCAAAGAAGAAATGTAGGAAAGAAAGGATGTGTCTGTGGTTAAGGAGTAACAACAGAGATAGCAGTTTTAATAGTAGGAAGGAGGTTAGAGATCAGGAGGTTAGGATTATGCTGACCTATAGTAGTAACGTCATGGGTTATGCGATATAATCAGGAACAGTTGGGGGATATTAATGACTGATGATAAACTGAGAGGAATAGTGGAAGATCGAAGTTTGGTTTCAGAAGAAACAAAAACTTAAAGGAGATTTTGAGTAATGAAGGGAAGGGAGAGCAAAAACAGGTGATACACAAACTAGGAGCCAGATCATGTGGCTCGTGTAAAGCTTGTAGTCACATAAAGCAGTGGAATTTCGGCATCCCATAACAGGTAAGGTTTATCAGTTTGGGGCAAGGGCCAGTTGTAGAACTAAAAATATTGTTTATTTAGCAGAGTGTCAAATTTGTTTAAGTTTCTACGTGGGCAAGACGAATTGTATGTTTAAGGTCAGAATTCTTCAACACTTATCGGCCATAAGGAATAAGAATGAGCGAAATGCTCTGTACAGACATGTATCGAGTAATGAGGGACACTATTTCATTTTTAGAGCAATGTGGAATATGAGAATAAGTGCCAGGGGAGGGGATATTAATAACATTGCTGAAAGTGAGGAACCTAGATGGATAATAGAGCTTTTGTTTCACAGGCATCCAGGACTCAACGAGGTTGTCCCAATGAGGCACGCCCTTAAAAATAGGCGGCTGCAATACTGAACCTTGGTTGGCTGTTATTTTATTTAAATATCTATGTATTAGAAGCATTATTTAATCTGATGAAGGGCAGGAGCCCGAAAGCGCTCATCTTTTATATATTTTATATTGCCATTAAACTGGTTTTTAGTGGTGGTCTGCTGCAGTTTCGTTCTTTTTACACTGTGGTTTTTGGTGCTTGGCAGTCAGACCTTTGGTGAGGTCTCTTCATTTATCTTTTTCCCTTTGTGGAGTGGAATAACCGTCGCTGTACACCATTCAGTGGGCACAAAGCCTGAGGTGAGGCTATGATTGAACATGGTGCTTAGGTGGGGTGCCAGTTCATTCTGTAGTTCATGTAGAACGCAGCCTAGGATGTTGTCAGGTCCCATGGATGCTGTGTTGTTGGCTTTGGAGAGTGTGATTTTTATCTGTGCAGCCGTGATTACAGGAACTTTGCATTCTTGCGGTATAGAGATGGGCCCTTTAGGGAGTGGGGGAGTGGTAAAGTTGACACTGAACCTATCTGCCAGGATGCTGGCAATATCAGTTGGTTCTGTATATTTAGTGCCATTGTGCTGTAACTCGGAGCAGATCTGAGTGTTGCCATTGCGATTTTTGACATAGCTATAGAATGCTTTGTGATTGTCTTTAGAATAAGTGGCAATTTTGTTTTCATAAGTAGCTTTTGAGGATTTTATGAGGGGTTTCAGCTTCTTACTGAGGCTGACCAGGGATTTCTTCCAGTCATTGGATTTTACTCTTTTTTTGCAACAGTTTCTTTCTTCTGTTGTAGAGTTTATTTCAGGGGACCTCCAGATTGCCTTCCTTTTTTTGGAGGATAGCATCTTGGTTCTGTTAGTTATAGCACAATCCATGCACTCGTGTAAGTGCTTATAAAGTGCATTTGTGTAAGATTCAGCAGTCGTACCTCTATTGTCCATCTGCATGGGTGTTGTGAAGTTTGCCACTTCTGTCTTAAGAAGCATGAAGTTGGCTTTGGAGAAATTTTTTACGGTGGTTTGCCTAATGGGGGGTGGAGGCAGGATGTGGATGTCTAGGCTGATTAGCTTGTGGTTGGAGCTGACCAACGAGGAGTTGACCTCTGGTGTGGAACACCGGTCGCCCATGTTGGTAATGACCAGGTCTAGGATATTGATGCCCCTGGTTGGGGTGTGGGTAAGTTGATCCAAGGCATTGGAATTTATAAATTCCAGAAAACGTTGAGCAAAAGAGTTGGTACATGAGTAGTTTTCCCAGTTAATGGTGGGGTAGTTGAAATCGCCCATTATTAGGCTGTTGGGTTGTTCCCTAATATTTCCCAGTGTGTCAAGAAATGAGTGGGAATCCTGGGGCATGGTGGGGGATCTGTAGCAAGTTACAATTTGTATTGCGGTCTTGCCCAGAGTTAGTTGCACTTGGATCACCTCGGATGCATTATGCTGAGCAACTAGCCTGGAGGTGTGGATATCCTTAATGAATATGGACACACCTCCACCTTTAGTGTTTCAGTCCAGGTTAGGTGGCCAAAAGGTCTGGTATGAATTATAGCCTGGTAATGCAGGGGTGCTCTCTGGAGCCTTGAACCAGGTATCTGCCACTGCACAGAGGTCGATGTTCTCCATTTTAAGGAGTGCCTCGAGTGAATGCATTTTGAGGTTTAGACTTCTAGCATTGAGTAGCATTACCCTCAGATTTTGCTTGCTTGTACCTGTTACGGTAGTGAATTTGTCATTTGAACATTGGCTAAAAAAGGCTCTATAGGGGTGGCAAGAGCTTTAGCCAGTATCCGGAATCCCAAAGGCGAGAGGTGCAGGCCATCTCTGGCAAAGCATCGTGGTCTGTTGATCATGTCATCCCAGGCAGACAGATACTGGATCCCCTTAGAATGACACCAGAAGCTTAGCCAGTTGTTGAAGTCAATCATTTTGTCCTTGTACTGTGGTATCATTCTGGGTGATGGCAGGATGCTACTCAGGGCTAGGGTCATACCTGCCTGGTCTACAAGATTAGAGAGCTCCTCCATGTTTCTTTTCATATAGTCAAGGTAGGTACGTCTCAGGTCATTTACACCAACATGGACAATGACAGAGTCATATTTGTACTTTTTGTGGAGTGACTTCAGTGCATGCATTATGTGGCGGATCCTGGCACCCGACAGGCAGCTGACAGTAACTTTCTCCTTGTTTAGCCTGGTGATTGGAGTATCAGTGTGCCTGACTATAGAGTCACCTATGACTAGAGTGTTGGGTACGTTGTTATGCCTTATGGGCTGTGGTTGAGTGGCACACTGAGTTTGTGGGCTTATTTTTAAGTGAATTGGTATTTGAATGTTAAGCAAAGCAAGGCTCTTATTTTTCATTACATCTAGAGACAGAGAGAGCGATAGAAGCAACAAGTAGACTCTGAGAAAAAGTACTTTCAATTGCTTGCTAAATCAAGTTTAAAAATGGGTTTACGGTATGAGAAAGTAATGTGGTTATTTAAGTCTGACACAGCAGAGTAGAATTGTTTATCATCAGAGTATCTGTGATAGCATACTGTGGCTCTACAGGTAGTAGTCTCAAATTTGATGATGGAATATAAGAGGTCTGTGTGTTGAACTCCTTGTCTAGGTTTAGATTATCTGAATCTTTGCATATTTTGTCTCTTTCAGCAAGTCACTTAACCAGTCAGTACTTTGAGGCAATAGGGAATTTGGACTAGGCCCCTTAGTGGTCTTTTGGCTTGCATGCCTAGTAACAACCTATGAATCTATAATGTATGATTGAAAGCAATGATCCTTTCTCTGGTTCTAAGTGAGATGGAGTCAATTAGGAACTTCTCTTAATATTTTTTTTGATAAGTGCTATGGGATCTTTTATATCCACCTGAGCTGCCACCATCAGAGATAGATGAGAACTCTGTGTACCATCTCATTTGAAGAACTGTACACTAAAGAGTGGTGCATCCCCTAATGATGCACTTCAATTTAAGCAATTTGAAAATGAATTCAATCACCAGGAGTGGGAATAAAATCTATAGCCTTCTGATCTTCCAGTACTAAAAGAGAGTGTACTAAATATAGATGCACCAACACTACTTTTTTGCAGAAAATCATTGGAGTTTCTTACACAAAATATAGTGGCTTGACAAACTGCAGTGCCCAGTGCTGCACCCAGCAGATAAGGTGCCCGGGGTAATGGACAGCTTAGGAAGTGTTTTAGCATCCGTTATTTTACTATGAAGATTCTCAACTATATCACCCATATAATGCAGTTTCAAAAATATACGTCCAAGGAAATCCTGCAGACCATAGTCCAGTTGCCTGATAGGCCCATAGAAGAAAAGCTTAATTCCTAATTATCAGTGGTCTCCACTTTGACCTGCCTTATACATTTAGTCTCTAAGGCCAATGAGGGTTCTGCCAGGACAATGAGGCCAGGCATAGCTGACAGCATATGTGGCTCAGGTTAAGTAGCTTTACCAAGGTGATGATAGCAATCTTCATGAATAGCCGTTTCTAGGGACCAATTTCGTTTAGGCCAGAAGTGAAGACACACAGAGAATATAGAAAAGGAGAGTAAGACTGTCATTGCTTTTGTAGTGAAATTTCAGCCCTTTCAAAGTATGTTTTCTAAAATTCAGAAGAGCTCTTGTCAGATGTGGTCCAGGCATGGGCAGCAGTAGCAACATTAAAACAAAGACCCTTCTGGAAAAAAACTTAATGATAGCAGCTTCCAGAGAAGTCAAGGGTCTCATGACAGGGGTTATCGGTTGTCCGGCATCTGTGATCCACCTACTGGTGTCCAGCTTCAGCCTTGAGATCTTGTCAAACTTAACTACTTTGGAGGCAGTTGGAATTGACTATAACTCCACCTGTTAGTGTGGAAAATGATAACCATGGACAGGACAGTAAAAAATGTCAAAATACAAGACTGTGATTGTTGCATAAGGGATGGGGAGTTAAATGTTACTGTCCCATTGTTCTTAATGATGTGAAAATATATTAATTTTTAGATGAAATGGATAACATTGTGTGTAGAATTTGTGTTCTGTAGTAGTGTGTATGCATTTTATGTTGTCAATTTATTGTTTTATAAGTAACCCTGCCACTCTTTTTGATAAGTGCTGTGGGATCCTTTATATCCACTTGAGCTGCCACTAACCCAGGCAGATGGGGCCCTGATTTCACTTCTCATGTGAAGGAAGTACACTCGAGAGTACAGCACCCTCTAATGTCACGCTTCTTGTGTCAGTAATAGACAATGAGTCCAGTCACCTGTGGTGGGAATAGAAACCACAGTCTTCTAATCTTCTAGCACCAAAGTGAGTGTGCTACCTGTTGGGCCATTGATGTTTTATAGGAATATAGGTAGAAGTATGATTGTATGTCGACTTCATGTTAAGTTTGATTCACAGATTAGTGTCCCTGTCCTTAACATTATTTGTAACTTTCTTAAGATGATTATCTATTTGATAAGCAGAATACTGGCCATAGTGTACTTCAGTGCTTCATTGATATATGTTGTGACTGCTGGTTTAAGGTCTTAATAAATAAGTTAACAAAATTCTGTGTGTCCCAGTGTTGTAACATGATGTCCTTCAAGGATGCATCTGCAGTCCTAACAAATGGGTTGTCCTGTCGTCAGGCAGCCCTTCAGTCGGCCGGATTCCAAAGTCTGGGTCTGGCCTCGGCTGGTGTCGCACTTCACCCGACGTCATCTCTGCTGGTCTTCGGGTATAAAGGCATCAGCCGACGCCATTTTCCTCAGTCTTTCTTGCCACATGGCGCCCGAAGCAGAAGCTGTTCGCAAGTGCCGGTCGGTCAGATCCAGCGATTATTACTACCGAATACTACTTCGAAGACTTCTAAAAGCTAAGTACCCCGTTGGGGACTCTTTCTTGCCTCAGCCGATGTCAGAAAAAGTGAATAACTGTTTAACTTGTGGGAAACAAATACCTCATAAAGATTTCCACTCTTACTGCTTACCTTGTTTAGGCCCAGACCACGACGTAGCAGCTTGTTTAGCCGGTGCTTCCTTCAACCGACGAACGCTTAGGCGTCTGTCGGAGTTTGCTGAACAGTTTTTCGGCTCAGACTTTGCGTACATTATGCCGTCGGATCCTCCGACTACTCAAATTAAGAAACGCAAAGAAAAGGACCGACACTCGCGGTCCGCGGTTTCGGCCGAAACCACGGTTAAGCAAACCGCGAGTGTCTCGGTTTCGGCCGAAACCGAGCAAACGGTTCAATCTACAGCCGAATCCATGACTACTACCGAGGCCCCTTCTACCCTAGTTGAATCGGCCTCTGAAGTTTTGCCTACTACTGTGGTTTCTCCAGAATTATCGGACACCATCCCTTTGGATGTCTCTACCCCAGCACGTGGTGCTGCTAGGCCTCCTGCAGCCATGTCTATAAAGGCCTTTGCCAGGGCTAAAGCAGCCAAAACTGCTAAGTCAGTGCCTGTTAAGCCCCCCTCACACAGGCCCAGCTCCAGTTCCCAAATGCTTACTCTGGCAGAGGATCTCATCTCTTTGATAAGGGGATCCCAATCTCACCCAGACAGGGCCTCTCAACCCCAGAAAAGAGACCTAGAGCAGAGCCCCTGAGCCAGCTTCCTCTGATGACTCTTCTGATGATTCAGACTTTACAGACCATCCAGAGGCTCCTCTTTCTACTTATGAAGATTCTGATGCTGAAGAATCTATTCCTTCTGCCTCTCCACCAGAGGAATTTTCCTTCGGGGAAACCTTACATGCCATGAGAGAGCAATTCCAATGGCAGGGACAAGATTTCTCAGATTCAAGAAAAAGGCTTAGGACCTTTTTACACTTACCGCAGCATAGGCCCTTAGCTATACCTCCAGTTCTTCCTGTTGTGGATGATGCCTTTAATGATGTTTGCACTGCTCCTGAAACCCTCTCCCTTCTGATAGGGAATCCAGGTCCTTAGAGAGATGGGGTAAAAAAGTATACACCTCTGCTACTCTCTCAGCTAGAGCTCTGAACTGTCAGTTTCACATGATCCAATACCAAGAGTTTATGCTTGATCAGTTAACTAAGAAACTGTCCTCTGATGATTCCTTAGATAAGAAATATGTTTTAGAAATGGTGAATAACATTCAGCAGGTTAGTAACCATTCTTTAAAATGTGGCTATGATGCACTGGAGGCTTCATTTAGATCAGCCATGACTGGCACAGTTATAAGAAGGCATGCATGGTTGAAAGAACAGGTCTTACCGGATCATGTTAAAGCAAAACTATTAGATGCTCCTATGGATAAGGTCAGTCTATTTGGTTCTCCTGCCCAACAAGTAATGAAGAAAATGGAAGAAAAGGCGAAATCTGTACAAACAGTTAAAGATTTCTTACAGGTTCAGCCCCCAAGGTTCAGCAGGAACTGGCCTTCCAAAAATTGGTCCTTTCCAGACTCCTCTAAAAATCAGAGAGGCAGGAATAGACGTTCCAGAGGCAGAAACCAATCCAGAGGAGGTGCCTACAGGGGACGCCAGTGGCAAGGCAATAACCAATGAGGCACGGATACAACCACTACCACTGCAACAGGACAATCACAGTGACTTGACTCTGACACCGCCTACCAGGGAACAAATAGCAGCACCCTTAGGCGGAAAGTTAGCCTTATTTTCAAAAAACTGGCACTATATCACAAGAGACAAGTGGATTTTGCAAACTATAGACCAAGGCTACAGGTTTCATTTCCACACATTACCAGTAAAAACAGGAATGCCAAACCTACCACCAAATCAAAAGACAGAAGCCCTAAAATAAATAGCTCAATTAACAAAAATGAGAGCTGTGGAAAGGGTACCACCTACACAACAGGGCAAGGGATTTTACTCCAGACTCTTCCTAGTACCAAGAAAAGAGAAAAGTTGGAGACCTATTCTCGACCTGTCCACTTTAAACACATTCATCATTGTTCCAAAATTCAAAATGCTGACCCTACAGCAACTTCTTCCCATGCTGGGCAAGGAGTATTGGCTGGTAACTCTAGATCTCAAGGAGGCATACCTGCACGTCCCCATACGACCAATTTGCAGAAGATACCTCAGATTTCTTGCAGGATCAGAGCATTATCAATTCTCAGCATTGCCCTTTGGCTTATCTACTGCCCAGAGTGTTCACGAAATGCCTGGCATCAGTAATAGCTTATTGCAGGCTTCAGGAATCCAAATTTATCCATACCTGGACGACTGCCTGATACAAGCGGACAACAAAAGCAAACTGACACAAGACTTACAAAGAGTCATTTGCTTACTGCAAGCCCTGGGATACACAGTCAATTTAAAAAAGTCAAGACTGATTCCATCCCAAACAAGAACATTCTTGGGTGCAACATTGGGCACAGTAAAACAGATGGCATTCCTAACTGCAGAAAAACAAGAACAACTTCCTCTTTACTTCTTGGCATTAACAAAACAGAGCAAACTAACAGCAAGAAAAGTACTGCAGGCCTTGGGCTTCATGGCATCCTGCATAATCTTGGTCCCCCATGCCAGACTGCATATGAGAAAGCTACAGTGGTACCTAAAGAATTTATGGTCTCAGCACAAGCACAGCTTAGAAACCGAAATACCACTAATCCCATGCCTGAAGGAAGAGTTCCTATGGTGGGCTCAGGCATGCCAGTCAAACCCAGGTTTGTCTTTCCACAACATTCAAACAAACCAAACCATCACAACGGACGCCTCAGACCTCGGATGGGGGGGCCCACATGCTGGACAAGTGCATTCAAGGCTTATGGACTCCAGATCAGCTGCACCTGCACATAAATCAAAAAGAAATGCTGGCAGTAAAACTGGCAATCCAGAATTTCAGACCATTCCTCAAAGAAGGCCAATTGATGATAAGGACAGACAACACCACAGTCATGTGGTACATCAACAAACAGGGAGGCACTCATTCATACCCCCCCATGCCGAATGGCTATGGACCTATGGAATATGACTCTGAGCTACAACATTCAGTTACAGGCAATTTTTGTACCGGGAAAAGAAAACATCCTAGCAGACATGTTAAGCAGGACTACCTCGGATGCTCACGAATGGATGCTACACCCGGACATCTTCAAGGCCATCACAAAGAAATGGGGAATGCCACAAGTAGATCTATTCGCATCCCCACTCAATCACCAGCTCAAGAAATTCTGCACAAGGACATACCACCCACTTGCTTGGAAGGTGGATTCTCTATCCTTCAATTGGAAAGGCCTAACAGCATATGCATTCCCACCTCTTCCTTTGATGCACAAGGTACTACTGAAAATCAAAGAGGAACGTCCAAGGATAATTATGATAGCTCCAAATTGGCCAAGACAACACTGGTATCCACTGCTGAGGAGCATGTCTCGGGGAGAAGCGTGGACACTGCCCCTGATTCCATTGATGTTAACTCAGAGCAACTACAACATCCTGCATCCAAACCTGAAAACTCTACAACTGACTGCCTGGAACATTACATAACAGCAACTAACCCGGATTTATCCCAAAGGGTTAAAGACATAATCCTTGAGGCCCGCAGACCTTCAACAAGAAGGAACTATGCAGGAAAATGGAAAAGGTTTGTCATTTGGAGTACTGAAAGAGGAAAAGATGTGTCAAAGGTAGATATTGCCAACATCCTGGAGTACTTGGCAGAGCTTCTTCATACAGGCCTGTCCTATTCCTCCATCAAGATACATGCATCAGCTATTTCTGCAGAATACAGCTTCGATCCCCCTGTCTTCTCACATCCTCTACTCAGGCAGTTCCTGAGAGGAATTAAGAATGTAAAACCTCCTAGGAAACCACCATTGCCTGCATGGGACTTGAACTTTGTGCTAGAAAAATTGACACTCCCTCCATTCGAACCAGCAGCAACAGCAGATCTTCAACACCTATCCTGGAAAACTGCTTTCCTACTGGCAATTACTTCAGCAAGAAGGGTTTCGAAACTACAGGCTTTAATGGCAGTACAACCCTTCCTAATCTTCCATCAAGATAGAGTGTCCATGAGAACTAATCCTACATTTATGCCTAAGGTGGTATCCAGAGTGTCTCTAAACCAGGCAATCCACCTTCCTGCCTTCTTTCCCAATCCACAGAACAGGGGGGAAAGACTGCTGCATACCTTGGATGTACATAGACAGTTGCGCTACTACCTGGACAGAACCAAGGGAAATAGAAAAACTGACCAGCTGCTAGTGGCTTATGCAACAGGAAGGGAAGGAAAAACAATTTCCAAACAGACAATCTCCAAGTGGATAGGAAATTGCATAAGATTCTGTTACTCCTACCATGGAAAGCAAATTACACAGAACATAAGGCCTCACTCTACAAGGGCTACAGCCACTACCACAGCTTTCTTACGAGGAGTGGCTACCAAGGACATTATTGAGGCTGCTACTTGGACCTCCGTGCATACATTTGCCAAGCATTATAACTTGCCTCTATACTCTAGATCCCGAGCAGGGTTTGCCACTGCTGTTTTGCAAGGGATCCTAACTACACCATAATTATTCTTCCTCCTCCCCTAGTTTGGCTATGGTATTCTACCCATTTGTTAGGACTGCAGATGCATCCTTGAAGGACATAGTACAGTTTTGTACCTACCATAAATGTAGATGTCCGAACAGGATAGCATCTGCAGTCAGGATTACCCACCCTCCTTCCCCTCTGTGGTACTCCTAGGGTATTTGCCCACCTAATAGCTAGCTGGGGGGGGATCTCTTATGGTGTATTTGTTTGTATATATGTACATACATGTTTATTTTTTGTATTTGCCTTCTATTTTTTGGGAATCATTGGCATTTACCCCAAAAAACTTTAGCTATACAAGAGGGAAACTGGCATCTGGGGCAAGAAACACTGAGGAAAATGGCGTCGGCTGATGCCTTTATACCCGAAGACCAGCAGAGATGACGTCTGGTGAAGTGCGACACCAGCCGAGGCCAGACCCAGACTTTGGAATCCGGCCGACCGAAGGGCTGCCTGACGACAGGACAACCCATTTGTTAGGACTGCAGATGCTATCCTGTTCGGACATCTACATTTATGGTAGGTACAAAACTGTACTTTACTCTATCTTAGAGGGTGTTCAGACCTTTTGGACTTTCTTGTCTTGTTTCTTACATTTGGCCAAACTAGCTCAGCCAAGGCTGGAGGGGGAGGTCCTTGGTCAGGATGATTGATTGGAAGAAGATTTGAAGTATTATTTGTGAAAGTGTTTATCAATTGAGAGACTGTTGTAAGGTCTTGCGATTTTAATTATTTTGAATTTTTACAAGAGGCAGTCTGATTATTCAAATTTACTGAGATTTGTAAGTATCTATGTAAGGTGAACTACTGTTAATTGCAAATGGTTGAATTTCTCTTGGTGCAGTCATGAGAAATGATTCAGTTTTTTACTTTATTGAGATTTGGAATGATCTAGGCTTGCTAGCACACTTTCATATGATCAATAATTTGGTAGGGTAGACTGAAAAATTATTTGACCGGTATTGTGTAATAAGATTTATGACATAAAGAATGTGTTGCTCCCACCATTTAGGGTCACGTGGGGATGAGTTAAGGGTATATTTTGGAGAAGTTATTTTGGTTCAGCATGTGTGCCATGGGACTGAGGGTGAAGTTTATTTTTATGCCATACTGGAATACAATGATGTGTTATTCTTTAGTGTTAAATGGGACATTTGTTGCCTCTTCTCTAAGTTTACTAGTCATACCTCTCAAACTCTTAGTGCACGAAATCTAGACAAAGCCTGACAAAATGGGGGGACAAAGGCCCAAAAATAGGGAAAGATTCTAAATATTGTTCTTATAAACATAGACATTTGCTAGAGTAACAGGCATTGTGTTATACACTTTCTGAATGATTTCAAATCTGAAACTCAAATGTATGTCATTGTTTAGTGACTTCAGTCCTCAGCTCATCCCAGTGATTTGCTAGAAAACCACAAATTTTATGAGGGGACAGACTAAAAATAAGAGGCAAAAATCTGGACATTCTGCGAAAATCTGGACAGTTGAGAGGTATGTTACAAGTTGATTCATGTTTGAGTATTAACTTCTTTTTCTTCAGCATTGTCAACAATAATGAGGTTACTTTACATGTACTAAGACAGTGATATTCTGTTGGATTCTTGGGATTATTAGGTTTAATAAAAAAATTATCCAATCACCAGAAGAAATAGATTGTGCTAGTTATGAGGAATGAAATGCATAAGTAGTCGTATAGGTTAGATTGTTGGAATTATAAGGAATTTTAATTTTTAAATGATGGAACTGTAAGCTAAAAGATGCCCTTGCATTGCATTTTTAAATTACAGCACTGTCTTTGCATGTTAGCTGAGGCAGAGGTGTTTATGACAAAGGTAATAGTATTGTGTGTGATGCAGCAAATTAGGTTGGTGAAAAGTAAAATTTTTATATATAAAAATGTTAGATTTTTTCACGAGTTAATTTTACATTAGTGCATGGGAGACAAATACAACTGAAGTGTAATGCTAAAATTCAAAAGATCATGATACAATGGGTATTGAAAGAATGTTCTTAAATTTTCACCAGTGCGTTTCATCAGGGTGGGTATATATTGTATTGACTGACTCTTATCAGGAATGTGTACTGATAAGTGGTAGAAACTTGTGTTAATGATATGGGGGGGTTGCCTTGTTATAAGCACTGTTGGATTAAATGCCATATTACTTGATATGTAATGATTTAAGGAGTATTGGGAGATCAAGTCCACTTCTTATCAGAGTATTGGGAGATCAAGTCCACTTCTTATCAGTGTATTTCAACTTGTGTATGTTCAGTATTGCCACTTCAAAAATTTTTTTGAAAATGTTTTTATTGAATTTTAACAAAAAGTGATAATATTTAATAATCAAAAGGAAATATTTCACAAACTTAAAACCAAATAAAAAATAATTTCTAAAACACAACAAACTATTTACAAGAGTGTCTACTAAAATAACTTTTAAAATTTCAGTAGATGAAAATTATCCTGAGAATATTAATCATTATTTATTTAATAGTTCTTTTAGACTTTTCCAATAATTATATGTAAAAGTGATTCTGGTAGATCTTGTCTGAATAGTAGTAAGTTCCAGATGACAAACTTCAGTAGCGATGTTGGAAAATTAATTGAAGGAAGGAATAGAATCATTCTTCCAGTTTCTTGGTAAAACTTTTCTTGCAGTTTGCTAGAATACTGCGTAACAAAGGATATTTAATTCTTTTAACGCAATCAGGTATTGGAATATTAAATAAAACTAACAATTTGGTTAAAGAAAATTTATCGGTAAAAGAGCTTGCAGGAATACATTAATCTGATTCCAAAATGGTTTAAGTATAGGACAATCAAAAAGCATATGTTGCCAAGTCTGCTGTAATGTCTAATTTACATCTCCAGCAAACTGTCTTATTTTTGGATTTTAATTCAGTTCTGTGTAGTGTAATGAAAAATCTATGCAAAACTTCCATGTAAATGTTATCCATTTAATTGTAGTTTGTTTTAATGATGATACAATTAGGTTTTTATCCTCATCATTAGGATTTTTATTATTTATGAGTTTAAAGAAATTCCAATAACTATCGTTATTATATTCAAGGTATTTTTAAATCACATTATACATTTAGAAAGCAGAGCTTTTGCAGATATTTTCAGTTTTGTCAAAGAAAATAAAAGGTCATTAAGCCTAGGAATAGAACCTTTTACCATTGGTTTCATAACTTTAATTCTGTCTTCAGCTGATTGTCTGCAGTTTTGTACATGCAACTGCATATCTTCATCCAAATCAAAATTATTAATTATATATTGAACAGAGTGCAATTTTTCTTTATTCATTAACTGAGACCAATGTATCAAATTATTTTCTTTAAAAGTATCTATTGCAGATAAGTTTAATGTAGCATTGTTATTTTGAGTATAAGCTGTTGGAAAAATAAGAAATATTCATGCTTTATACATTGGATTCCTATAAATAAAGCTTCTCAAGGTATTCATTAAAATAGAAAAGTAAGACAAGTTTATTGTTTGCTTAAAATTATTTAAAAGAAATTATTTTAACAACCAAAACAATGAATTGTTTAAAATTAAATAATGATTTGAATATTTAGAACAATTCGATTATGTCCAAAGACTTCCCTTGAAATTCTTTCCATTTAGCAGAATAATTATTATCTGACCAAAGTGCAGTTGCCTCGATAATAGATGATAAAGAATACAATTCCAGATCTGGTAAACCAGTACCATCTAAAGACCAGTCTCTTCTGTGATAAATTAAAGCTATTCTGAGTTTTAGGATACCATAAGAATTTTAATATTAAAGAATTAAAAGTTTTTATACAACTTCTCGGGGGGAGGTGTAGATAATGGCTGTAAAATATGTAGAATTTTAAGTAGGATAATCATTTTAATTATGGAAAGTATTTTGTCCATTGTAAATAAATGTATTCCATTTATTTATTTATATGATTTTCTATAGAAGTTAAACTATTATAATTAATGGTTATTATTTTATTAATATTATTTATTAAATCATTGTTGGCAAAATGTTTGATGTTAAGTTGTCTATCTCGCCTTCGTTCTTGCTGGTTGGGATCGGAGCTGATCCTCTGCTCCGACTCAGCCATCTTCTATAGCTCGAGAGCTGTTTACTGGCTCGAGGCTACCCCTTATCCCATGATGCCTAGCGCTAGCTATCCAGATCTCGTTTGCCACTTCAGCTGCAAGGTGTCGTTTTTCTGGCTCAGGCTTGTATTAAGTTACTTATAGAACTTTTTCTACTGAAAATTGTATTTTTTCTAGGAGTTATTGTTTAATTTTAGTCCTATGTCTTGTATTAGTTTAGGTGTAATTGTAGCCCTTCCCTTAGAACTCGTTTAAATTAGAGAGTTCTCTTTCTGGTAGCTATTACTTCAGCCAGACACATTTCTGAACTTCAGGCACTATGTGTTCGTCCTCCGTACTTAGTTTTTCATAAGGATAGAGTTGCTGTGAGGACTAATCCCTCTTTTCTCCCGAAAGTCTGTTCATAAAATAATTTAAACCAATCTATAGACCACCCTGTGTTTTTCCCTAACCACACCAACAAGGCAGAATACAAATTACACCAATTAGATGTTCATAGACAATTGCGTTTTTACCTGCATAGAATGAAGGATATAAGGAAATCAGACTAACTTTTCCTTTCCTATGCTCGGGGCAAACAAGGTCTCCCAGTTTCCAAAGTGACCTTATCCAGGTGGTTGTCTCACATTATTACCTTCATCTATCAACTGAGAAACAAAGAGTTGTCTATCAGACCGAAAGGTCATTCTACTAGGGCTTTGGCCACCACTGTAGCCTTCCAGTCTAGGTTGCCCATGGACTCTATCTGTGCAGCTGCTATGTGGGCAAACCCTCATACCTTTATTTCTCATTACAAGTTAGATATGGTCTCCAGGAGTAGAGCTAACTTTGGTTCCACTGTTCTGAAAAGTCTGTTCCAATGTGCCGCCCAGGATTGTAGGTGCTAGGGACGCTGTCCCAACCAGCAAGAATGAAGGCGAGATAGACAACTTAACATAAAGAAGTTATGTACCTACCATAATGTTCCATGTTAGTTGTCTTAATCTTGCCTTCTTTCTTGCATCCCCCTGTCCTATTGGACTGAGAGGAGTTCAGGTTTCACTGGCTGAGTGTTCTCTGGTTGTTTCCTCTACTGACTTAGAGAGTATGATAGGTGCGCTCAACTTTTTGTTTGGAGAGGTCCATTCTCTAGCTAGAGCTAGGGTTAGCTATTTCAAACGAGATCTGGGTAGCTAGCGCTAGGCATCATGGGATAAGGGGTAGCCTCGAGCCAGTAAACAGCTCTCGAGCTATAGAAGATGGCTGAGTCAGAGCCGAGAATCAGCTCCGATCCCAACCAGCAAGAAAGAAGGCGACATGAAGACAACTAACATGGAACATTATGGTAGGTAGGTACATAACTTCTTTTTTTATTTTCATTAAAACTAAGACTATATTTCTTTTGAAAGATTTCCGTTGATTTGAAAACTGCTGAAAGCGAGTTATTGCATTCATTGAGAGTCATAAGAATATCATCTGCAAGCAGTTGAATCTTGGAGAATAAATTCTTGTTTATATGAGTCTTTTTAATATCTGAGGATTATCTTATCAAATTGGCAAATGGTTTTATAACTAAAGTAAAAAGTAAAGGAGAGAGTGGATATCATTGTTTGGTTCCTTTAGAAATCTTGATTGTGAAGTGTATGGCCTATTTTTACATAAGCGAAATAATTAAAATAAAGATTATTAATGAGATGAAGAAAATTTCTTGAAAAATTACTTACTTCTAGAACCAGTGAATGATAATTCCAATTGACTGAATCAAAGGCACTGTTAATATCTAGACTTACCAAAGTTAAATTCTCAGTTGTTCTTTTTGCATAGTCTATATTATGTTTAAAATATGCTCAATGTCATAAGAATTTTGTTTAAAATAAAGCCAGTTTGATCATCATTAATCAAAGTTGGAAGAAACTGTTTTAACCTGTTAGCATAAATATTCATGAAAAATTTATAATCAATGTTTAGCAAAGAAATAAGTCTATAATATGAGCATTTTACAAGGTCTTTGTCTGGTTTAAATATTGGAGAAATAAGAGTATATTTCCAGGAGGTAGGTACATTTACTAGATATTTAACTAATTTAAAAACTTTAAATAATATGTCTAAGGCTTTGTTTGGCATCAAGTTATAAAGTTCAGGAATAATGCCATCATTACCTGGAGCTTTATTGGGTTTTAATTTATTAATTTGGGCTTTTAGTTCAGAAAATGAAATAGGCCTATCAATAGCTCTCACTTTTTCTTCTGTTAGTTTTTTTTTTTTTTGGTATAATTTCTAATAAACTTTTTAATTTCCTCTTTAGAGTCCATTGTTAGGTTATTAAAATTTATTGCATTAAAATGATTTCTAAATTGTTTCAAAATATCTTCAATTTCAGTAACCATCTTCTTGTTTTTTTTTTGGAGAATATATTTCTTTAATGTATCTGGATTTATTAGATATTTCTGTCCTGGCAGTTAACCTATGTATATACTTAGAGTTAACAGAATAATTATGTGTTTTAAACTTTTCCAAATAAATCATAGTCTTATGAGTCAAGATCTCTAAATATTTACTAGATTACTTATTTCTTTTACCATATTTGTATTTGTCTTTGTCCATCTAGTTTTAACTTGTCTGTTTTATCTTGTAGATTAAGTAGGTTCTTGACCCATTGTTTCCTTTTTACAGCATACCAGCTTATAATTCTACCATATAGAAATGCTTTTAAAGCATCCAATAAATATATTTCAGATATATTGTTTGATTAATTTCAATAAAAGCCTGGATTTCTTGTAAGAAAAAAAATTTTGAAGTCTTTTAAGTTAGTTATTTAGGCAGGTATATACTTGATAGGGATGCTATTGCAATATTTTGGAGTTAGATCAAAAGTTATAGCATTATGATCTCAAAGAGGACAAGATACAACCTCAAGCTTGTAAAGACTGTTTAGTAGGGTGCCTGCTATTTAATCGACCATCTAGAATGTCTAATACTGGATTTTCAAATGGAGAAGTTCGAAAAAATGTCAAAGCCACGGAAAGTCGAATTCTTTCAGAGGGAAAGAAGTCGGTTGGCTGTTTCCGCGGCTTCAACATTTTTTGTACTGTGGTGCGAAAGGTAAGGATTGGGTTAAGGTAAGTGTGTGAGTGTGACGGACGTTGGGGTTAGGGTGCGGGTAAGGTAAATGTGCGAAAGTGGTGGACTTTAGGTTTAGGACGCGGGTAAGGTAAGTTTGCAATAGTTACGGACTTTAGGGTTAGGGCGCAGGTAAGGTAAGAATGTGATAGTGACGGACCTTAGGGTTAGGGTTTGGGTTAAGGTTAGTGCATAGATAGTTGTGTATGTAAGGGTGTAGTGTAGTTTTATTAGGTTTTTGGTGTGCCTGTGTTGTGTGTGTGTTTATTGGTACAGCAAATTTTTTCCCTGGGAAAAAATTTGCTGTTCTGAGGTTTTGATGTTGTCATATTTCAAACTTACAAGTTCGAACATATGGTGTTCGAAATTTTGGAAGTCGATTATATGTCATAGATCTGGTCTGCACTGTTGTGGCAAGACAGGTAGCTTACATCCTTCTAAGTTGGGAATTGTTGGTTTAAGGCTCAGTGTCTGTTATTCTAAAAGTGTATTAGTTCTGGTTTAAGCACTTGGGCTTCAGGTCAGTTATTTTTCATTAAGATGGTTTGTGGTCTGCACTCTTGCGGGAGGAGAGGGTAGATTCTGCCCTTTTGAGCTGGGAATTTGTGGTTAAAGGCTTATTGTGCCTGCTTATTTGAACTGTTTCTTTCTGAAATTGGTGCACCTTATTTGCTGTAGCATAGACTAGATTCAGGCATGCTGAATCTAGCTTTGTTTGTATAACTTGAGCACTAATCCAAGCCATCTTTTTTGGAGAAGGTTCCCCTGCACCCTAGTGGCAGGAATGTGCAGTTAGAACTTGTCTGATTGAAGACTGCTGGAACATGGCTCAGTTTTGAGCTTTTTTACTGGTTAATTGGGTAATTTGTTTAAATCAGTTTGCTCGGTTTCTATTGTTCTATAAAAATTGCACTTTATTAATTTGCTTTTACTGTAGTTGTGTTTTTTCCTACATTATTGCATTTATTCTGCTGCATTTATTACTGCTTTTTTAGTAGCCTGATTGAATTGCAACTGTTATTCTAAGCCTTTGGTTGAAGCAGTTGGGCTTCAGACCAGTTGTTTTACATTATGAAGGTTTGTGGTCTGCACTGTTGTGGCAGAACAGGTAGCTTACATCCTTCTAAGTTGGGAATTGCTGATTGCTCAGTGTCTGTTACTTTAAAAATGCATTAGTTCTGATTTAAACACCTCGGCTTCGGGCCAGTTATTTTCCATTAAGAAGGTGTGGTCTGCACTCTTGTGGGAGGAGAAGGCAGATTCTGCCCTTCTGAGCTGGGAGTTTCTGTTTAAAGGCTTATTGTGCCTGCTTATTTGAACTGTTTCTTCCTGAAACTGGTACGCCTTGTTTGCTGTAGCATAGACTAAATTCAGACCTGCTGAATCTAGCTTTGTTTGTATAACTTGAGCACTAATCCAGACCATCTTTTATTGGAGAAGGTTAACCTGCACCCTAGTGGCTGGAGTGTGCAGTTAGAACTTGTCTGATCGAAGACAGCTGGAACAGGGCTCAGTTTTTAGCTTCTTATTGGTTAATGGGTTAATTTGTTTAAATCAGTTTACTCATTTGCTACTGTTATATTAAAAAAATGCATCGCCGCTTAGCTAGGGTTAAACTATTCCTGGTGCCATAAAGTCTACTCTTCAAATTTTCCCTTAAAACTACACAGTTTTTTTAGTTTTAGCACACAAATCTGTTTCTTTGAGCTCAACACTTGTTCAGAACTTGTAAGCATTAATAAGCTACAAATTACTACAGCACTCAACTTTCCTCACTTGTCTAGAGGAAAACAGTTTTTAGTACTTAATAAATAAGCACCTATCCAGGCATGTCTAAGGGTCAGCTCTCAGTGTTTTCTCCTGTCTACCTGATGAATCTGGGCATCTTGGGGTAATGCAGCAATTGCCTCATGTGCACAGACAACCCTCTCCTCCTACCACCCAACACTACAACTTGTGAGAGATGCACTTGTATAGCCAAACTGTAAAAAAAATTGTACTTTATTTCTTCACCCACGACTGGAATAGACAGTCAAGAGGAGAAGGTAAACACTTGCACCACACCACACTCATCACATAGTCCCTCAAAACCTACACCAAAACACACACATAGAAACACAAAACACACACCTACATTTGCTGAGACTCTCAATTAAAATCTGCTCAAGCAACAGAGTCCTCCAAAGCAGAAACGCAAGCAACCACCACCCCCCCCCCAACATAACCCAAATGACACATAGCCCACAAACTCAGTGTGCCACTCAACCACAGCCCATAAGGCATAACAACGTAGCCAACACTCTAGTCATAGGTGATTCTGTAGTCAGGCACACTGATGTTCCACTCACCAGGCTAAACAAGGAGAAAGTTACTGTCAGCTGCCTGTCGGCTGCCAGGATCCGCCACACAACACACGCACTCAGGTCACTCCACAAAAAGTACAAATATGACTCTGTCATTGTCCATGTTGGTGTGAATGACCTGAGATGTACCTCCCTGGACTACATGAAAAGAGACATAGAGGAGCTCTCCGATCTTGTAATCCAGCCAGGAATGATCCTAGCCCTGAGTAGCATCCTGCCATCATCCAGAATGATACCACAGTACAAGGACAAAATGATTGACTTCAACAATTGGCTAAGCTTCTGGTGTCATTCTAAGGGGATCCAGTATCTGCCTGCCTGGGATGACATGATCAATAGACCACGATGCTTTGCCAGAGATGGCCTGCACTTGTCACCCTTGGGATTCCGGATACTGGCTAAGGCTCTTGCCACCCATATAGTGGCTTTTTTAGGCAAGGTTCAAATGACAAATTCACCACCCGTAACAGGTACAAGCAAGCAAAATCTGAGGGTAATGCTACTCAGTGCTCGAAGTCTAAACCTCAAAATGCATTCACTCGAGGCACTCTTTAAAATGGAGAACATTGACATCTGTGCAGTGACAGAGACCTGGTTTAAGGCTCCAGAGGACCCCTGCATTACCAGGCTATAATTCATACCACACCTTTCGGCCACCTAACCTGGACCAAAACACTAAAGGCGGAGATGTGTCCATATCCATTAAGGATATCCACACCTCCAGGCTAGTTGCTCAGCATAATGCATCCAAGGTGATCCAAGTGCAACTAACTCTGGGCAAGACCGCAATCCAAATTGTAACTTGCTACAGATCCCCCACCATGCCCCAGGATTCCCACTCCGTATTTCTTGATACACTGGAAAATATTAGGGTACAACCCAACACTTTAGTAATGGGCGATTTCAACTACCCCACCATTAACTGGGAAAACTACTCATGTAGCAACTCTTTTGCTCAATGTTTTCTGGAATTCATAAATTCCAATGCTTTGGATTAACTTATCCACACCCCCACCAGGGGCAGCAATATCCTAGACCTGGTCATTACCAACATGGGTGACCGGTGTTCCACACCAGAGGTCAATTCCTCATTGTTCAGATCCGACCACAAGCTAATCACCCTAGACATCCACATCCCGCCCCCACCCCCCATTAGAGAAAACACCGTAAAAAAATTCTCCAAAGCCAACTTCATGCTTCTTAAAACAGAAGTGGCAAACTTCACGGCACCCATGCAGACTGACAATAGAGGTATGACTGCTGAATCCTACACAAATGCACTTTATAAGCACTTACACGAGTGCATGGATCATGCTTTCCCTAACCGAACCAAGATGCTATCCTCCAAAAAAAGGAAGCCAATCTGGTGGTCCCCTGCCATAAACAAACTCTACAACAGAAGAAAGAAACTGTTGCAAAAAAGAGTAAAATTCCATGATTGGAGGAACTCCCTTATCAGCCTCAGTAAGAAGCTCAGATCCCTCATAAAATACTCCAAAGCTAGCTACGAAAACAAAATCGCCACTGATTCTAAAGACAACCACAAAGCATTCTATAGCTATGTCAATAATCTAAATGGCAACAATCAGATCTGCTCTGAGTTACAGCACAATGGCAGTAAATACACAGAACCAACCAATATTGCCAGCATCCTGGCAGATAGGTTCAGTGCTAACTTTACCCCCCCACCCCTAAAGGACCCATCTGTATACTGGAAGAATGCAAAGTTCCTGTAATCATGGCTGCACAGGTAAAAAACACACTCTTCAAAGCCAAGAACACGGCATTCATGGGACCTGACAATATCCCAGGCTATGTTCTACACAAACTACAGAATGAACTGGCACCCCACCTAAGCACCATGTTCAGTCATAGCCTTACCTCAGGCTTTGTGCCTACTGAATGGTGCACAGCGACGGTTATCCCACTCCACAAAAGGGAGCCACCATGGACCCTGGGAACTATCTCTGCATTAGTCTAACGAACCTGGTCTGCAAGGCCATGGAACGTATCATCATGGAACTTATAAACAAAGACATTGGTAATCTCCAAACTATGGACCCCACCCAGTTCAGATTTGTAAAAGGCAGATCATGTCTCCTAAACCTGATAGACTTCTTTGAAGCAATCACCAAAGCCGTAGACGAGGGTAAGGTGGTTCACACATCCTATCTAGATCTCACCAAGGCCTTTTTGGAATTCTAGATAAACTCACTAAACTAGGTATAAATCCCTATGTCACAAGATGGGTTGCCGACTGGCTCACTGACAGAACCCACACTGTGAAAGTAGCAGACTCCAAATCCGACTTCAGACCAGTGACAAGTGGAGTACCACAGGGTTCAGTCCTGGGTCCTCTCCTGTTTGGTATCTACTTTTCTGAAGTACAGACTAACACCGAAGGTCTTTGGATAACAAAGTTCGCAGATGACTGCAAACTAGGAGCCATAATCGAAACTCCTAACAATGTGGACATCCTACAAAAGAGCCTCACTGAGACAGATGCCTGGTGTCAAAGCCATGGCCTCAAGCTCAATGCCAAAAAGTGTATTGTCATCCCCTTTGGTAAAAACTCTGTACCCATGAGCTACCACATAGGTGGTAGTCTACTTAACACCGAAAGTGTGATTAGACCTTGGGACACAGGTGGACAGTAGTCTCTCCTTTGATAATCACATCACTCCAGTAGTCAGGAAATCTTTCTGCGTGGCACACCTAATCACAAACGGTTTCTCATCCAGGAAAAAAGAGGTCATTGTTCTCCTCTACTCGTCACTCATTAGACCCATTTAGAGTACACCACCCCTTTTGGTATGTACCCCACAAGACATCTACAACAACTGGAAAGGCCGCAGAAATACCTCACAAAGAGGATTACTGGCCTTAAACAGATGTCCTACGTAGACCGTTTCAAAATAATCCAGCTTTACTCCCTCGCATATCACCTACTCAGAGGCGACCTCTGCGTAACATACAAAGCTATGTCAAACCCAGAGCTGTTGGACATGCTCCACGTAAAGAAATCCCAATCCCTCCTTGCTACAAACTCTAGGGACCTAAACCTTGTCACCACAATAAACAGAACATGCTCTAGGGATAGATTCCTGTCCCAGAGACTTCCCATACTCTAGAACAAACTGCCTATATCAAACAAAGCTCCTCATTGGCACTCTTCAAGAAAAATCTTGATGATTGGATGGGAAATAGGAAATTCACCCCAGGGATCACCTCTGTGGCTCTGCTCAACAGGGGCACAGGAAATAATTTTCTTGGGTGGCGAAAGCCAGGGTTCCTTTTCGTTTAGGCTTATATAGGCCCTGGGGCCTATGAAACACAAAGATCCCCCAATAACAGCTGCCAAGCCACCAACATAACAGATACAATCAGCAAACCAAAGCAGCTGGCAAGACAAAGCATCTCCCAGTACACAACACATGAGCCTCAGGCACTGTCAACGACGGTCTCTGTGAAGCAGTCAATGTCTGGACCATTCCCAGCAACAAAAACCTAACCCTGCAATACTGAAGCTGGTCTATCACTGGTGGCCATCTCTCATTAAACAGAGATGATCCCAAGAAACAAAACATCTCATAACATTGCGACCATGCTATTTGTTTGATTCTTCACTCTCTGAGTGTCTGCATGTGTGTGCATGCATGTGTTCCAAAGCAGCGGAAAATGAAAAAGAAAAAACCCTCAACAGCAATAACCACTAAGCTTTTGACACAATGTACATAATCAGTGAGTCAAAATAACAAATAAAACAAAGCAGCTATCAAGTGAAAATATAAGGCACATCACATACACTAAAGACAGCTAACATAATATACTAAGCATATAATATTCAAGTAAAAAGGATACCCAGCCCGCCAACAAGCAACAACAAAAGTAATGATAGAAAATAAGTAAAAACAGCTACTACTTCAACGCCATGATAACTTAACTCATCAAAAAGAACACACTGTGCATCCTAAAGTGCAAAACAACAAATTAAGATAGCAACAAACACCTTAGTTTTGTATAAGAATTCGATATAACAATAACAGAAAACTAGTAAAGTTACCTCAATATAAAGACATATGAGTTTCCTTTTAATTCCATTCTGATAAAAAAATAAGTATGTTCACTTGCAAAACAAAGATAAGTGGAATGAAATAAATAAAAATATTATTATGTGTTGTAATCTAATGATACACAAGTCAATTTTTAGCTTTTTCTTTTCTTTTCATTTGTCTTCTATCTGGATCTTTCTGCTTGTCTCTTTAATGAAGCACTGTTTCAATCCATATCTTCTATTACTTCAAAGATGTTTGTTTTCAGAAAAGATAAAGCTCTGACCAGGTCATCAAAAAATTTAGTTTTATCAGGTAGAAAGATTTTTAGTCTGGCCAGAAACAAAAGATGAACTTTAATTTGTTTTTTCTTAAGTTCTCTTATTAGTAAAAGGAAGCACTTTCTTTTAGAAATAACTGTGGTAGAATAGTCATTGTCAAAGCAAACAATTCTGTCATCTGTTTTAGGAGACTTTGACCAAGCAGTTTTAAATATTAACTCGTTATCCTGTGAGGAAAAAAATTTTAACAATAGTGGATCTCGGATAAGCATTATTTTTTGAAGAAGATGCTGAAACCAAGGACCATTGTGTCCGCTCGTTGCTAAATGAAATTGCTTTAGGTAAGTCCAGTGTCTTGGGAAGCCAGGATGTCCAAACGTTTGTCATGTTGTTTCCTTCTATTTTTTCTGGCAAACCAAATATTGGAGACCTATTCTTTAGGTCATCAATTTTGTTCAAAAGAGCAGTATTTTGTTTTAATAAGAATTTAGTGTTATTTTCATCTTCATTTAGTCTCCCTTCCATGCCATTCAAGGATACCTCATGCCAGATATTTGAACTTTCTGCTGTTGCAAAGCTTCGTGGATTTGGTCCATTGTTTAGAACATTTCTCTTTGAAATGATCAAGTTTTATGCCCATTTTGTCCATTTTTAAGGATAGTTCTTCGATATTAATAAGGACCAATTGAAGTTGTACAAGTGAGTTTGCTTTCAGATGACTCATTTCCAGACTGTATATAGATGTATTTTCAAATAAGACATTTGACAGGAAATTTTTAATCCATCAAAAACATTTTTAGATACTACCCTAAAGGGCACTTTACTTTATATGATACAACTTTGATGAAATTGATAAGATAGTTTAATAAAAATATTTCCTGTCAGAGACGTATAAAATATCAGAGCAGGAGAATCCTGCTGCTACTCTGTTAGTATCCTAGCCATGCCTCCCCATTATTCAGAATGTTTTGATTTGTAAATGTTGATACTGGCTAAGTTTCAGAATTTTCCTTATGTTTATTTAAATTAATTGCTTCATAAATTAATTCTAGTGTGGAAAGAGGATTTTATGTGATGATAATGTTGTTTATTGAGATGATTAAATAAAATTATATTTTAAATGACTTTTTTCAGTTTGTGCTGTGTGAATCACATAAGAAGTATTAGGTCTAAAAATAATTTACAAATTGTACTTTCATTGAAGATGTAGAACAACTGTTTTTCTTTATTCTAGACATATCCTTAAAATTGAACAGTTTCAGTCAAAATTGACAACTATACATGATGATTAATCTATGCAGACTGAATTAGGACTATGGTTAAACAGCAGGGTTTGCAGACCATCACTTTGACATGGCAAACTAAAAGATGAAGACAATTGGACTGAATTTCTTAAAAAAACAAACAAAAAAAAAAAAACACCTGGCTAGAAGACTTGGAATATAGGTTCAGTAGAGGTAATTTCAGAAAATGTGGCATGACCGAGAAAAAAAGAATGCGACAATATGCTTAATTTTCTGATAACACAGATGTTGAAGGCTTTTAAATTAAGAGAAGTGTTATCTTTATGAATGGAAAGAGCACACAGATCTTTCAGAAAGATATCTTTGAATCCAAATTCTCTTTCTGTATCCGTGATTGTTAAAATTTCAGAAAGATATCTTAAAATTTCAGAAAGATATCTTGAATCCAAATTTTGTTTCTGTATCAGTTATTGTTAAATGTATTTTCTCAAATAACTGATCCTGATAACTGCTTGGTCTAACTTATCCAGTAGACAAAAATAGACAATATTTTTATCAGGTTTGATAATGGCAGTGCTGTTAAAAAGTTTACCTTTACATGTGCGTAATGCACGTGTGAAATTCAAAAGTCCGAAAGGACTTTAAGTTCTCGGAAGGCCGAAAAAAAAATGCATCGAATGTGCAATGAAAGAATGCACAGTAACGTTCGCTCATTGCAGATTCTGCATTTTTGGTGTGAGGTGCACTATAGTGGGGATCGGGAAGTGGACCCTTTCCCCACTGTAGTGCGACCTCTGAGTTAGAATAATAAAGTGGGGGTGTGTGCAGGGGGGCTTGCCCCCCTGCATTACGCTATGTCTTTCGAACTGAAGTTCGATAATCAATGAATTTGGTTTTCGATTTGCTGATTTTCGAACTTCGGTGCAGATCGGACTGATGATTTTCATCCTTCCGGTTCACACAAAGGGCCGTTCGGTAGGTTGATTTTTAGCCTTTCAAAGGTAAACCTGTTAAAAATATGGAATGTAGAAGAACTTGCTGGCATTTTATTAAAACCTATGCAATAACATAAAAACTTACTTTTTTATATCCTGTGATCTGGTGAGAGATTGTTTAATTAATTGGAAGGAGTAGTGTCATTTATTCAAAGCAATGGCTAATTTCAAAAAATAGATTTGATGGAGTGGAACTGCTTGTGACTGAAGGGGCTATCAGAACATGATACATGAAAAACAGTTTTTGCTCTTTAGCTTACTGTAGGGTAAAACATTCTGATTATACAGACTGACTTAATATTCAAAAATGTGCATGCTTAAACAGACCATTGTAAATAAAAAATTCGTATAGAAGAAAGTTTAGACTTTAGTGGCCAGATTGATCATACTGCCCCCCCCCCCCCCCAAAAAAAAAAAAAAGATAGAGAAAGCCACTAAGGGAGAGGGGGGAGATGGAGAAGTTGTTTTCCCTTAATTCAGAATACGCAAACCACGCAACAAAGACGCTTCTAGGAAGTAAATTCCTTCTCCCTCTCCTCTCTTTCCTGCACATAACTAATGTACGGTGTAAGCATGTGAACTGACATGGCATTTCATATCCGTGCACATTACATAAGCACCCAGCATTCGGAAGACAACTATAGTGCTGTTGAAATATGACATTATTTGAAAAAGTTAATATTTTCTTTTACAAATGATGTCATTGTATAATAGCAGTAAGCCACACCTCTTTTCCCATGGTTGACTTTGGTTAATCTTTAGGGCTTTGCCCTCATGGTCAAAACTCACTGACTGTGGGTAAATTGTGCATTGCCTGCACCCAGTCTTGGATTATTGCTAAAATATATCATCATCATAGTCTTAATTTTTTATTTGTATTGTAGTTGTCAGTCTTTTCTTTCCTCTTTTCAAGGATTTTGTTGACAAGTTTAATAGAAATCGTCAGACAGATCAGTGTAATTTAGTAACATACGTTATAATGTTGTTATTTAATTGCACATCTCCGTTTTAGTATGGAAGTAAGGTAAGCCAATCCATTGTTATCCTTCAATTATATTTTTATAGTTTTATGGTTACTGCAGCTAGATGCGAAGTACGTTTTTAGTATTAGTAAACCTGTTTGAATTTATGCATTTCTCTCTACAATGGTATTTGTCTTTAAGGTTTATTAGTTTTTCTCATTATGTAAGCTCTTTAATATTTAGCTTTGTTCCGAAGTCAGTTAACTTCTTTAGTTTTACAAATGATAAAGTCTACCTTGAGCACTTCGTTATTCTTTAGTAATGTTCTGCCATATTTATTTTCCCATCCTGGCAGCTTAAATGTATTTGTGAGCACTAGTGTTGGCATAAAAATGCTTGCTCACTGTGTAGCTGCAGTTTCTGCACTGGCCAGCTTAGTAGTTAAAAGTTTTCAACTCCGTTAGATTTTTATTAATCAAGCTTTATTTGCTAATGGATCTGTTGTTTTTCTGACAGTGATGGTTTCTGTTTATATTTTTTATAACTTAAAATTTTAGTTCATTGTACTGCATTAAAGTTAGTATGTACAGTCTTTTCTTTTCCCCTTCTCTTTGAGGTTCCCTGTAATTGCTTTTGGCAGTTATAAAAGAGACTCATCAAGGTGAAGCTTTGTTGGGTATACTTGAACATTTTAGACATGCACTTGTATTGATGAACATAATAGATTGTCACATATGTATGCAATTTATGTAAAGACATATGAACACATAAAACAGTACGCTATTCATAAAAAGAGCCACAGTGCATGGTGATGCACATATGCAGCTCAGTGAGATGCATAACATTTGTGAGTGACAGTGACAGCATACTATCATGACCACAGCACCTGAAGCATACACCACCAGGTCATGCAGGAGTACAGATGGGGCATGCCATTCTTTCACCAGACATTTTTCAGGATGCATTTTCAGATGCAATGTACATTACAACCTTTCAGAAAAGGTGCATAAAGCCAGACTTGGAGCACACAGCAGCAAGTACTGGAAGAATATTTATGTCACAAATTCAAATATTTTATAGTATAAAACCATTTAAATAATTTAAGCATCAGAACTCCGTGCATGTATTATAGACATTCTAGATACTCGAGACACACACACACACACACACATATATATATATATATATATATATATATATATAAAATATATATAAGTATGTATATGTATGTATGTGTTTATGTGGTGATTACATTTGTTTACCAAGATAGTCTGGGTAAAAAGCTACCCGTTTTCTGTGGAGGCCTGGGGAGAAAAGTTCCAGAAAAATTGCAACATTACATAAAAATCATAGTAAACAGAGGTATTTAAGTAATCAACAAATTTACAAAATTTAAAGAGAGTGTCTTTATTTGATAGCAGCATCATGTAAACAGCTGTGAAACACATTTGGAAATGAACTTGATAGGAGGAGAGAAAAGGAGGAAATGGAAGGTTAATATTAAGAGGAGAGAGATAGATTGATTTAGAAGAGGTAGAATGAAGGAGGGGGAGATGTAGAAAACTGTGAGGATTTGGACCAATAACTAAGGATAAAGTACTTGGGAAGAATTAGAAAAAGTAAACAGAGAACATTTATCATGCAGGTGGTGTGCAAGTACAAGTTTAGGCATCCTTTGGGTATTCTCTTGTTTGTGCTTTAAAAGAATTTGAGTTTACTGTGTTTCTTAGCGTGAGAGGAAGGGAGTTAAACATTTTGGCCATGAAGGAGAGAGAGCAGAGAGTCACAAGTTAATAGAATTTTGTCACTAGATCTCAGTTGTCTACTTGGATTTATAAAGTTGGAGAATATTGGGCATTTGTCTGGATAATAGACGACTTTGTGGGAAGTAGCTAGTTTGGAAAGTATAAAGTAATGCCTTAGCTTTAACCAATGAAGATTTTTAAAGGCCAGACAGCGATGTATCCTGTAATGATGATTGCCAGCAAATTTTGCCAGCTTTTTATTTGCACTGTTTAAAGAGAGAGAGAGTGTTGAGTGGATTGTAGGGTTAATCAAAATGGGAGCAGCATAAAGTACAGAGGGGATGAAAAGGGATTCAGCAATACTTTTACTGGCATTATTTGTCTACTATTGTTTGACTTTTAGGAGTGCACTTAGGTTTTGGTGGGTGTTTCTTCCTGCTGTTTTATGAGATCATCAGATTTTTCAGCTTTCGTCAATAGTAACTCTTGGAAGCTTAGTTTGACTTAGTTTGACGTAATAGTTGTATGTTATGTTGTTACAGGAAGTGATTTTGAAATTATTTTTGTGGTCATTTGAATGCTTTGGGGTAAATAGGATCATTTTTTTGTTAGATTTTATGAGCAGCTGTGAATCAGACAGATAGGCTTCTATGGAGGTGTTTTAATTCATCTGTATTACATTGGTTTGTTTAGACGCTAGGTGGAGATTATATATCGAACAACAGGAGACCAAGAAGGGATCCTTGAAGGACAACCTCTGTAATGGGAAGGAAAGTGGAGATGGCATTCTGCTGCTTGTTGCCTATTTAAGAGGTAGCTGGAAAACCAAGATATTGATGTTTCATGTATTCCTAGGAAAGCTGGTTTTTGAAACAATTTCTGGTGGGAGACCTTGTCAAAATCTAGAAAAAGTGCTGAGACTAAGTTTGTAGAGTTTTGGTATTGGTTAACAGATGCTGTGAAACTAAGGAGAGCTGTGCATGTACTAAGAAGAGAATGGAAACCTGTTGTGTAGGGAAAAGAAAGCAGTTGTCATTGAGGAAACTGAGAAACTGAGACTGGATGCACTTTTCTAGAATTTTTGAGAGTGAAAACAGTTTGGCTGTAGCTCTGAAGCTTGAGAGATCATTTGAGTTACCACCTTTTATGTAGGGGAAGAAAACAGCACCTTTTCCACAGCATTGGGACACAGTTTTTGGTGATGAAGTTGTTGATTATGATAGAGTTAGGAATGGTTAGGCCCATCAGCAGCAGTTTTTAAGTACTCTGATCATATATTGGGAGCAAGGGTGGTAGGAGTTTAGGTTAGTAACAGTTTTTGGATTATAGAAATTGAGACAGGTTTGAGGTACAGGTGTTTTGGGGCTAACAAGGGAGGTGAGGAATGTATGTCTGCCTGTGCCAAAGGTTTAACAAGAGAGGTTACCGTTTGTATGAAGAAGGTATTGAATTCATTGGCTATGCTGTCAGCTTAGTTAAATGAACTAAATGTAGGTTGTGTTGATGTGCCATGTTTTAACAGCTGGTTGATACACACACATAGATACACACATAGATGAGACGATCTGACCTGTCTGATGACCTCTTGGAGTTGATAGCTGTTCTGCTGTGTATGGATGTAGCCCTATACTATGTGGCCTCCTGTCCCAAAGATAGTTTTAGACTGCTGTGTTTGAGAATGCACTACCAATGGACTGTATACCTGGGGATATGTGGCCAACTGCAGATCCTACCTGATGTAGAGGGGTGCCACAGTTGTATATAGGCTATGTGCTGGAAAAGGTTACTGTGGGTGGTGGCTGACAAACATGGGTTGCAGTATCGTGTTGGTGAAGATATTGTAGACCTACCTGAGTTTGTGGAAACCTGGCAACATCCTCCAACAGTACACCTCTGTGACATCTGGTACATGTCAAACTTCCAGCCGTAGTGCACTCATCAGTTGCCTGATGCCGCATTCTCCCACATGGATTCATGTAATTTCTTTGAAGTTTAGAATGTCTGGTGTCGACAATAACATTCCAAACACTGAAATTGAAATAAAAAGGAAAAAAAAAACAGTAAAAACTGATTTTTTTTTCAGGAGAGCAAGCCCCCCTCCCCCCATACTCCCCAAACCTCCTACTAATTATATATACTAACTCCAAGATTGTTCTACAGAGGGGAAAGGACAAATTCCCTGTTCCCTGCTGTACCTTGATCACATACTCCTATATGTCGAGATTTCCAAAATCAGTGTTTGCATTTTCAACGCTGTGTCACTTATTTACAAATGTCAAGATTCTATGTGTAATCCTCCCACATAAGTGACTAATAGGATTTCTTTTAACCAGTCAATACTCCATAAAAGAGGGTAGACAGCCTGACACACACACTCTCATGGATTGTATCCCGCAGAAACCGAGTGACGTTCGAAAGGCATGCGTGAATGGGCGTGCCTTCATTGAAAGTTGGGCGGCGGGCTGGTACCTCGGCACTGTAAAAATCTACTGACAATCATTAGCGGACCGGAGTTCTGGTGTGGCGACCCCTAACCGGGAAAAGCCGAAAGAAGAACTTAGAGGCAAATCCCAGCTGGTAAAACTTAAAACAGTAAAGAAAATTTAAGACACGTCACAATCCCAGTACAACATCATCTGTCATTGCCATTTAGGTTATGCTATCGACTGATATTCTAAGCATAACACTTACTGGTATTTATAACATTTGCTGACATATGCTGTTGACATGCACATACTACATATGTGGAGGCTGTACACAGGGCTGCATAGAGTGGTGGAGAAGAGGCAAGAAAGGCTACAAGAACAATTAGAGAGGTGCAAGGACAGTTGCACAACATGTTGTCAGCAAAGTACAGTAGTAGCACATGACAGACACTGTTACATTGCACAGGGCTGTCATGCATTATTGTGCTTAAGTGGCTTAGAGGACTCGGCTATTGGCAGATGTGTACAGCAACCACACAATGTTTGCAGAGCCGTATGAGGCCATTGTGTACAAATATATGCTTCTCTGTAAGTCAGTCTATTTGTAGTGAATTTACTCCTCACTGTGGGGATTCCTGTAGCAGCCATTACTTGGTGCCTAATCCTTGGCCACACATCTGTCCAGAAGCATCCTTCTGGTAAGGAATTTTCCCAGATTACATCTAATGGATTAGAGTGTTTGGTCTACAAAACTTCTGCCTTTCATTTCATCCATGCTTGAACCCTGGGTGCCCACTTGGCTGCATTTTTCTCCAGTATGGTATGAGGCATGCACATGTGCCTTTGTGCAGTTAGTGGTGTGCTCAATGAGTGACCCACCTGTCAGCAGTGAGCTGTTAGTACTCCATGGTGCAGAATTGCTGTCTGCATGCAGTATGAAGATAGACCCTGGCAGGCACATGTTTATATGCTAGTGCTCCTCTGTGGGCCCTACTGCAGTATGTAATATATACTTTGGCAAAGTAAACCTATAGCTGTTTATAAAACTTTAAGCAGCAGATGCCCTGTTGCTTATACTTGCACTCCAGGTTATGGTTAAATCATATTTCCTTGTTGTTCCACATTTCTATTGGAGTATTCAAAACTTAGCATTGTATTGGGGATTGAATATGCAGCTTGGAAGCCTATCAAGTAGGCATCATCTGCCTTGTAAGCGAGTGTAACCCCATCAAGACATTCCTATTCCTGCATTTGCACACACTTTCTTGCTGCGGTCTGGCAGGAGGCATGATGTCCTCCTTAGGTTACAAACAGCCACATTGTAGCAGTTAAGGTGTTGTGTTAACAGCCTAGACAAACTGCGTCATAAAATACATCAATGCATCTGGTAACTGCATGTTGGGGTTTAGCTGCTGTTAGCCACTGTCCAGGTGCAACAATCTCAGGTATATACCCCAGGGAGTGGCTGCTGAACCATTGTCCTATGCATCTCGTGTGCCTTTTATGAACCAGTCCCACACAACAGCACCTTTGTTTCATACATTGGTGGCTACATCTACAGGGGAGTGCTTCCTTTCCTCATCTGGCAAGATGTTTTGTAATGCACATGTGTCAGGCCACATAGCAGGGATGGTGGATTAGTGGTCCAAATGGAGAGATAAGCCAGCAAGTAAAGGAGAGTATTATTGCTAAAATGGAATTCATCCTCAAGTCTTGGTGAGTACCTTCGCGAGGTGGACCCTGTTTTTCACAAAATCTCACCAAGACGGCACTGATATATAGACTGTATTTATATAGCATATATCATGGAGAGAAGTAGGACAAAAATTAAAAATGCTGGGTGCACAAGACCGTGGATAAAAAAGTGCCCAGTGCTGGTAGGCACACTTGTGCCAGGACTGCAAAAGATAGTGTAGAATCCTCAAAATACAGAAACGTTCCTACAATGGGGCAAGGCCAGGCCCAAGGGGAGGATGACTCCCCCCCCCCCCATTGTAGAAGGAAGTAGTAGTCCACAAAAATCACAGAAACTGATAGGCCAAAGAAGAGCCATAAAGACGATAGAGTGAACTATTGAGGATAAGAAAGAAATTATGTATTGTTACAATTATGCAAAAAGCACAGAATTTCCAGACACAAGGTATACAAAACGATTAAGAGAGAAATTATAGGAAAGAAAAATACTTCCACAAGAAAAACTGTCAGAAGCTTCAAATAAAAAATTGTATTCATTAATACAACAGATTTGTGAAAAACAGTATATAGCTCAAGAAACTTTGATCTGTTTGGCAAAAGAAGCATCAGAGGAAGTGCGAAAATATAAACAACAAAACCTAGAGATTTTTGAAAAGTATAAAAAAGAAATATGGGCATGGGAAAGAAAGAGAGATTTGATATGGTGCAATATTTATGCAAAGGAGAAAGCCAAATTAATCAATATAAAGAAGGCAGCCCCAAAGATAATTCAAAGAGAAATACAGACAAAGGCATCCAGATATGGGAAATTTCACAATAAAAAAAATAATATCATAAAGAGGGAATGTAGAAAAGAAGATTAGTAAAGTAGAAATTAAAAAATAGAAGTTGAAGTTATGGAGTGCCTGTGAAGTGAAGTATTTGGTGTAGAAGGTCTAACACAGGTTACATCACAGTATGATAGAGCGAGTTCCCAAAGTAAGGAGAAGCAGGAAGATCAGGAGAAATCTGAAGAAGAAATATGAACATGGGAAAGAAAAAGAGATTTAATATGGTGTAATATTTATGCAAAGGAGAAAGCAAAATTAACCAATACAAAAAGAGCATCAGCAAAGATACATGAAGAGAAATACAGGCAAAGGAATCTGGATATGGAAAACTTTACAATACAAAAAATAAGAAAACAAAGAGGAAAAGGAGATTAGTAATGGAGAAGTTAAAGAAATAGAAACTGAGGTTATGGAGTACATGCGAGGTGAAGGATTCAGTGTAGAAAATCGAATTCAGAAAGTACCACAACAGGATAGAGCAATGGATATCCAAATAAAGGGGAAACCAGTGGAATGGGAAGCAATTAGTTAGATGCCATATGAAGATATTTTGGAACCTTCCACAGGAAACCAGCATAAGTGTTCACTTGAAGATGGCCAGCAAAGGATGGAATAGAAAACTGTGGAAACTCTGATGTAGTCAATGTTGAGGGGTTATGGGCCAGTGCGTTCCCATATGACAGTGTAATGGATGGTACAGGATGAAATTGAAGAGAATGTGCTACAGGAAGATGCTATAGAACTTTCTATAGAATGCCCGCAGAACTTTCTGTAGAATGCCCACAGGAAATGGAAAAGAAAAAATGTGCCCTCAGTTTAGAAGAAATTGAGCTAAGATGCTAAGATGTTTGATTTAATAGACATAGATAGACATATTAACGTCAATGAAAGAAATAGATTGCAGAAGGTCAATAAAACCCAAAAAGTCAGAAGACTTGAGAAAACAAATGAACGCAGTAATTAGGACTGTCCAGAAGTAAACAGGATATATTACTGTGCAGCTAAATTAATAACTGCTAAAGTTCTACCACAAGAACACAGGGTAGTGAGGGAAAGGAAGGGGAGAAATTGAATACCATCATGGAAGTATCAAGTACAGAAAACTATAAAGCAATTAAGACAAGAAGCATCACTGCTAGCAGAATATAGAAGAGGGAACAGATCAACAAAAATACTAAGAAAGATAGATGCAATAAAAGCAATGCGCAGTATTAGAAAAGACCAGAATCTGTCATGCGCTATTGCAAATAACAAACTAAAAGTCTTAGCACAGGCAAAAAAACTTAGAAGATACACAGATAAATTAAAGTACAAAATAAGCAATTTATTGATGACCCAAAAAAGTTTATAGAGAATTGGAAAACGAGATTAAAAGAATTGAAGAGCGCCAAAAAAAGAAGAAATAGATACATTCTGGAGCAGTATCTATGAAGATCCTGTGGAACTTAACAAAGATGCTAAATGGATAGAAGAAGTAAAAGAAAGAATAAGAAGTTTAAAGGTGCAGGATATGAAATGGGATGAAGTAACAACCAGAGGGATTGAAACAAAGTTAAGAAAAGCCCCTAATTGGAAAACCCTAGACCCAGATGCAGTACCTAACGTTTGGTTAAAAGTATTAACATCTTTGCACGAAGATTTAGCCATGAGTAAGAACTATTCATATGCGCACCCTGAACAGATACCAGCCTTGCTAACAACAGGAAAACAATGCTTCTCCTTAAGAGTGAACCTGCAAGCTACTCTAAAAATTATAGACCAATAAGTTGCCTTCCGACAACATATAAACTATACACAGGAATTGATGCCGACAGAGTTTATAGTCATTTAGAAGAAAACACTCAATTATGGCAGTAGAACAAAAGGGCAATAAAAGAAAGTCATATGGAACAAAGGATCATTTGTTGTTAAATAAAGTCATAGTGGAGAACTGTAAAAAGGGGAAAGAATCTTAAGTATGACATGGATTGACTACAAAAAAGCATTTGATAGTATCCCACACCTTTGGCTCCTAGAAAACAACAAAGTGTAAAGACTTCTCATCTTCTCTTTGTCGATGATTTAAAACTGTATAGCTCATCAGATGAGGAACTGAAAGTGCAACTGCAAGTTGTCAAAACTTTTTCGGATGATATAAGAATGTCATTTGGTCTTGATAAACGTGCAAACGTAACCTTTAAAGCAGGAAAACTGCAGCACCATGAAAACATCAGTTTGGGACTAGAATGTGATATAAAAGAATTTGGGCAAGAGGGAGTGTATAAATATTTGGGAATTGATGAAGGATCAACAATGAAGTATGAACAAATGCGAATAAAACTGGCTTACTGACAGAACCCACACTGTAAAAGTAGCTGACTCCAAATCCAGTTCCAGACAAGTGGAGTACCTCAGGGTTCAGTTCTGGGACCTCTCCTGTTTGGCATCTACTTCTTTGAAGTACAGGCCAATACTAAGGGACTCTGGCTAACAAAGTTCACAGATGACTGCAAACTGGGAGCCATTATTGAATTCCCAAATTATGTGGATACTCTCCAAAAGGGCCTTACAGAAACAGTTGCTTGGTGGCAGAGCCATGGGCTCAAGCTCAATGCCAAGAAATGTATAGCTATCCCCTTTGGGAAAAAACATGTACCCATGAATTACCACATAGGTGGCAGTACACTAAACACCGAAAGTGTGATAAGAGACTTAGGGACACAGGTGGGCAGTGGTCTCACCTTCAATAACCACATTGCCACAACAGTCAGGAAATTCTTCTATGTGGCACACCTCATCACTATGGGCTTTTCATCCAGAAAAAAGGAAGTAATTGTCCAACTATACTCATCCCTCATTAGACCCATTATAGAATACAATGCCCCATTTGGTATGTACCTCTCAAGACATCCGCAACAACTGGAAAGGCCGCAGAAATACCTCACTAAAAGAATCACAGGCCTAAAGCAGATGCCCTATGCTGACCGCCTTAAAAAACTCCAGCTATACTCTGTCGCATATCATCTACTCCGAGGCGATCTCTGCTTAACATACAAGGCCATGTCACACCCAGAGCTGTTGGACATGCTACACTTAAAGAAATCCTAATCCCTCAGAGCCACACACTCCAGGGATCTAAACCTTGTCATCACAATAAACAAAACATACTGGAATGATAGGTTCCTGACACAGAGACTCCCCAGACTCTGAAATAGACTGCCCATACATGTCAAGCAGAGCGCCTCTTTGGCCGTCTTCAAAAGGAATCTTGATGATTGGATGGGAGAAAGGAAATTCACCCAGGGGATCACGTCAGTCGCCCTGCTAGACAGGGGTCCAGGGAAGTAAATAGTGTGGGAAGAAATAGCCAGGGAATTGATATGGCTAGGCTTGTATAGGCCCTAGGGCCGATAGCCTAGTACTAACCTATGAACCTATAAAACTTCGTAATAAATACTTTGGAAGACTTGCATTAATCCTGAAAACAGCATTGACATCTAGGAACAAAATCCAAGCTATAAACCAATATGATCTTTATGTCCTAACTTAAAGTTTTGGAGTGATTGACTGACCCCAAAACATGTTGGATAGATTAGACAGGAAAACAAGAAGGATGCTTCATGCTCACAAAATGATTTATAAAAAATTCAGTGCATACCAAGATTATATATTCCCTCTTCCAAAGGAGAGATGGGGCTCCTTGAAACTGGTTACATGTATAGGTCTGCAATCGTGGGGCTCTACACATATCTGCTGACCTCACAAAACCCAAATGTAGGGAAAGTTTTGAAACATAAGGGGAATAAATCTAAGATGATTTCTCTGCTTAATCTAGCAGAAGCATATCGGTGTAAAGCAGGAATGGAAATCAAACCAGAAGTAGATAAAAATCAGGCAACAACTGAATGTGCCAAAAAATAAAAGAAAGAATATAAGCCGAAGGGCCAGATGAGAAGGCAAGAAATGTGGAAAATGCATAAATATAGTTGCAAGTATAGAAAACTTCTGGAAGAACCTCATGTTGATCAGGAACAAATGCAGGAATAGTTAAGGAGAGGCAAATTTAAACCAAGAGATGAAAAGTTAATGTTGGCAGCCCAAGATAGTGGGCTACATACACACTGGTTTACAAAGTTCATTGAACATGTGGGAGGAACAGACAAATGTAGGATTTGTAAAACCGAAATGGAAAGAGTCGCACACCTCGCTGCTAGTTGTGACATACTAATGGCAGAAGGACTGTATACTGAAAGGCATAATAATGTGACATGACTGCTGCACTGGGTTTATGCAAACATTATGATATTGAAGTGGCTGAAAAACACTGGAAACATGAGCCACAAAGCATTATAGAAAATGATGAAGTTTACATCACATGGGATCACCCATTACCAACAATTCAAAAGATAGATGCTAGAAATATAGTGGTCCATGAAAAGAAGATAAAAGTAGCATTGATCATTGAAATTGCCACACCCAGTGACTACAGTGTCTTGCATACAGAGAGAGAGACACACAAAGTCATAAAATATCAGGATCTACAGGCAGAAATGAGAGCAGTGTGGAAGAAAGATACCCAGACAGTTCCAATAGTAGTAGGAGCAATGGGTTTTATAACAAAGAATCTACAATCATATTTAGATGTTAGCAGTACATGTAATCCCATACGAATTGCAGAAGGAGTCATTACTAGGCACATTGCGGATGCTGCAAAGAGCACTTTTGGCTGACATCAAAGATTGAAACAATACCAATTTCATTAACTTTAATCATACTTTGACTTAGGAATGGGGTCCATTCCCATCATGGTATTAGAAACCCAAAAAATGTGGATAAATTAAAAAACAGGGATGGTTATAGGTCTACTGCAGATGCACATATAGGTGAACACACAGATAGGTCCACCTGTCTCTCATAGAGGCTGGTGTAGATGTCCACATATTTTTACATCATATAGGAGATTTTCAGATTCTGGCCACCGTCTTTCTGTGGTTCCTGTTGCAGTCCACATGTTGTGTAAATAGCTTGGATAATGATGACACTGTACTCTGAATCTTTGCTAATGCTACCTGTAACTCCTGAACACAGGGTCACATACATAATAGCTGGTTTATAATAAACCTCTTCTCCACTCTTCCCCTAGTCTATTCCAGCTTTTCCAGTGTTTGCCTTTATCCTTTCCCTTGCTATGTTTTACTGATAGTCCTACCAAACAGCGCTGCTTTTACTACCAGTCTCTACAACCTTCTTCTACATATTGTATGCTTATAATATTATTGTTATCATGATTTTATTCCCTCTGAAAATTCACCATCTTAACTCCTTGTACCCCTCTAGCTAATTGTTGTAACTATTCAGTAATGCATCATACTAGATTTTACTGTGATGCTTTAGATTTTAGGTACATTTGATTGATCAGATTTTTTGTCTGCTGTTCTCCTGTTTCTGCCGTGCATCTTTGTATTATGTTCATAATCTGTTCTTTTGGAAGTTTTTTTTCTCACTGGGACTCTATTGAAAAGCAGCTGTCAACTCAGTAAGACTATCCCGATTAACAAATGCAAATAAATAAATATTGTATTACTTCTGTACTGTGCTTAATAATACATATATCTTTTTCTCATATTTCACAACATACCTTCATCCAAAGGCTTGTGGGACAGTGGCATCACATATCTGCAGGGCTCGTCTTTGTAGTACCATGTGCCCCATGTGGGAGAGCAGGGAGTGTTGGTGGTGGCTCCTCCCTATCTTTCTACTTGCTTTCGTATTCAGGCTGTGTCTTCAGGTTCTAGAGTGTCATGCTGTGTAGAATGCAGAAGGCCATAAACGTTCATTGGACTGTCACAGATATGTACTGTGGTGCACCAGTGTAATTACCAGACGGAAGTACATCTTCAGGTGTCTGAAGACACATTAGTTGATGTTATGTTCATGGTGATGAGTATGACTGTACGCCTCTTGTACAGTTGTCTGTAGGGAGGTTATGGATGTCTGTAGCCATGGCTGTACTGGGGATCCAGTCCTAATGGCATCATGATTGTCCCATGAATTATGAGTGGACACATCCATGATGCAGCCCCTCTCATTGCATACTACCTGGGAGTTCACTGACTAGTATGTGGCCATGTTAAGATATGCACATGCATAATCTGTAACTGTTTTTATATATGGCTATATGTGCAGGGGTGCTGGAAGCTGTTGAAGGCTGGGGAGTGGCACATGGTAGTCTAAAAAGGGTAATTTGTTTAAGACTGTTTACTACCATGACAGAAGCCAGCCAATGTTAATCTAGATTACTGTTCTGAGCTATCTACTGATAGGATTTAAAAGAATGGATAATGGAGGAATTAGCTGGCAACAGGAGTCAAATAATTTGACGTCTACTTGTTATTTGGTTGCTGCAGTACTTGACTTGCATTATAGAGAAAACAATTGCAATTGCTTTGTAACTAGTAACTCAGTGGATCAAGTTCTGGCTGTAGTCCCAGCAGCACTCCATACACTTTATATTGTGTGTTGAAAATATGCAAGCTCTAGAACTTAAGAAATGTGGATATTCCCAGCTTCACAATAAAGAGTACATTGGGCTCACAGGACTATAGTCAGACATGGACAAACCTCAAAGCCTTATCTTATGATTTACTTAGAATGTAGAAACAAAAGCTGGACAGAATGAATGCTACACACACACACACACACACACACACACACACACACACACACACTCACACTCACACTCACACTCACACTCACACTCACACTCACACTCACACTCACACTCACGCACACCACAAGCTGTTGCTAAGTAATTCACCATTGTGAGAGTTTTTCAGTTCAGTGATTTCTATCTCCAAAGAATCAATAGTGAAATAAAATGCAAACTTGCACACAAACATGTGGAAACAAAGAAGTCAACCACCATCTCTTGAGGTAATTAGTGTCTCAGCAGGACTCCATAACTATTGGCAGGATCAGACCACATCATCCAACCTAGACATTCACATATAACATCTGCATATCATTTGCCAGAAGAACTGCAAGGCAGTATTAAATTTACTACCCCAGGTCAGATTGTGCAGATGGCAATACTGACTTAAGGACATCATATTACATCACCCGAGAGAGTTTGTCAACACTGATTATTACTTTCACAGCTTTTGCAGCACAAAATGTAAGCAGTGGTTAGCCCAATGGATATTTAGAGTAAACATTCTAAGTTGTATGTATATATATATATATATATATATATATGTGTGTGTGTGTGTGTGTGTGTGTATATATATATATATATATATATATATATATATATATATATATATATATATATATATATATATATGATAGCAGCAATTTACAAAGCAAAATGACACCTTAGTTAAATAGTTTTCAGTGGATGTGTTTTTGATTCTGTATCCGCCTTTCTCATGCCATACAGCTTAACCAAAATGTGTATAGTTAAACTGTGGTACTGACTTACAACACAGGAAGTATAAAAGCGAATGAAAGGCAAACCAGTAAAAATAAACCTCAGCAAGACAGAAGATTCACAAAAGATGCTTATTGAGCGCCTTCGTTTGGTATAATACAAAACTTCATCAGAATATCTAGTAGAAAAACAAGCAGACAACTGACTCAACAAAATTTATATGTGTATATATGTATCCCATTATGCACAAGTTAATCAAACAACAATTATGCCTATCCTTCCTACTTAAAGGAATATTATCAAAATTAGTAAATAAATACCTATAAATATAGATAATACATTTGATAAAACATAAAAAGGCTTAAAACTTCATAAAATCCTATCTAAACTAAAACATATGTATATATATATATATATATATATATATATATATATATATATATATATATATATATATATATATACACACATTTCTAACATACATTTACATGATTAAATAAATAAACAAATAACTACATGAAGCCATCAGAACTAATGCCACCCAACAACCAGGGCTAAATAAGAATGTATCAATTAGTTCTATTCTTAGGTTAAAAGCTGATGGCTTCATGTAGTTATTTGTTTATTTATTTAATCATTTAAATGTATGTTAGAAATGTGTGTGTGTGTGTGTGTATATATATATATATATATATATATATATATATATATATATATATATATATGTTTTAGTTTAGATAGGATTTTATGAAGTTTTAAGCCTTTTTATGTTTTATCAAATGTATTATCTATATTTATAGGTATTTTTTTACTAATTTTGATAATATTCCTTTAAGTAGGAAGGATAGGCATAATTGTTGTTTGATTAACTTGTGCATGATGGGATATGTATATATACATATAAATTTTGTTGAGTCAGTTGTCTGTTTGTTTTTCTACTAGATATTCTGATGAAGTTTTGTATTATACCAAACGAAAGTGCTCAATAAACATCTTTTGTGGATCTTCTGTCCTGCTGGGGTTTAACACAGGAAGTATCTGAGATATACTTATTTATTTGTTAACCAGGTAAGGTGACTGGTCAAACAAAAATTTTCAACCATGACCTAAGCTCAAAAGGAGTAACACAATGCTACATAATGAAAACATCAAAATAAATCAAAGTACAAAGGACATAAAAGAAAATACAAAACACCATAACCTGCATGAAAATGTAGGCTGCAATCTGGGCATGTAGTACATATGAATTATTTTAATGTATCAAGGACAATATGGCATACTGAAAGGAGAGTAGCCATTATATACTGGCTATTTACAGAGAGTCAAACATTGTACCCAACTGAAATTTTTTTAAAGACTATTTGAAGCAATTCAAACACTATATTTAAAAGAACTTATTTACACTTATTAGCAGGCATTTAAAGAACAGAACCTTAAGTATTTTTAATAAGTACTTTATAAGCAATAAATAGACCTATAATACTATTGGTAGGATCAAACACATCTCAAAGTCACAGTAGGTGTATATTTTAATTTGTATCGCTTGCTGCACAATATACTCATTCAGTGATGCTGGCAAGGAATTTATAATGTATTACGTTGTAGAACTGAACTAAAAGAAATTGCTTTACAGTTTCCCAAAAAAGTGGATCTGTCCTTCATTTCTCTGTGCAAACTCCTTCAGAATTTCTGTAGACTTCATCTTGTCAGTCCATTCTTTGTGGATGTGCAGAAGCATTAGGTGATTGTACCTTTTCTCTGTCATAGTAGATCTTAAATATGATTTTATTCTGCTTTGAGTAGAAAATATCCTTTCCCCAGTTGCTGTACTCTTTGGAACAAGGAGGTAAAATTGCAGTGGCTTTACTACATCAGTGTACAGCATTTGCTGTTGGCAGTCCTTGTCCACAAAAGCATCAATTATAGTGTCAATAGAGTGCAGTAAGGCTCCCTCTTATCCAATCTCATTGGGACCGGAGCTTAAGCTGGATAAATGAATGGTTGGTTAATCAGAAAAAGCATACAAAATAGCATTTATAGGTCAAAAACAAATTTGCAGTATAAGTTTGTTTTGTTTCAGTATTTTATTTATTTATTTAGCATTTGTTAACTGGGAAAGTTCGACTTGAAACAAAGCTAATTTTCAGCAGAGGCCTGAGGAGAAACGCTCCAGATGCATGTCATTGTAATGTGGGAGGATACCGGAGCACCCAGAGGAAACCCACACGAGCGCAGGGAGGACATGCAGACTCTGCACAGAAGGGCACCCTAGCTGAGAATTGAACCAGAGAACCTCTTGCTGTGAGTTGACAATACTATCTCTGTACCACTGCGCCGTCTTTAACATTTTAACATTAAAACAATAAGCTGAGATGTTCCCAAATGCCCAGAGGAGACAGACGTGTATTCTTCTCCGCTGTCTGTTGCTATGGCTACAGCAGAAATTTGAAGGCCGGTCAAAAAGAAGGCTGGATAAGAGGGAGTTTACTGTGTACAGTTGTCATCTCTGGGAACACCTGTTGCACAAGTCTTGGGAGAAGCTTCAGCTGGTCAAACTATCAATGTTTATGTCTTTACTGCCATACATCCTCTCAACTTGAGGTGGAATTGCAAATAAAGTACAATGGGCTGCCTGAAGCATTTATTCTCCATGGAAGACAGTAAGGTGCATGTTTCCTGATCAATTGACGGTTGAGTTCTAAAAGGCACACATTGTTATACTCAAAGTACATTTGGCGGTACCAGTGTTTAGCGGAATCATGGTGGTGATGAGGTGCGGTACCATCCTGTAAATTTTGCTGGGACTCTGTGCTTTCTAGGAAGCTTTGGCTCTTTAACAATCTCTATTTGCTGAGCTGGATCCTTGATAATGTCAAACACTTGATCAAAGTTATTATGTTGCCTTTGCCGGTTTAACTTGAGGCTGGTTATAGTAGTTATTTTAGTTTGTATTGTTAGTGCTTTTGCTTGTAACATACTTGCCACTTGTTCCGATACACTGAATATGTTATAGGAAACAATAAGTCCAAAGTATCGTTAACAGCCCTCTGGCTTTACTTTGTGTATCAGAAGTCTTGTCATGTTGAAGGTCTTGTAAAGTGTCAGAGAGTCTTTTGTAGTTGGCTGAAATACCCTTAGTGCTCTTTGCTCTAGCTGTCCACCTTTTTGGGCAAAGTAAATGCAGTCCTATCATACTACATGTGTCATCATCTCCTGATACTATGCTTTCAAAATGAGCTATTCTTTGAGGTGATGCATGAATGAGTGCGGTAGCATCTTGAACAAAAGAGAGGGCATCATCAATAACAATGCTAGTCTTTGCACAGTTTTGCAACACCAAGTCTAAAGTATGATTGATACAGTGGACATTTAGAGCAAGTGGATTGTCTTTTCTAATTCTAATAGTTCCAGAAATGCATCCACACATGTTGGCTGCTCCATCATATGCTTGTCCTCTTAGGGTTTCCAGTGGCAAATAACACCTTAATAAACATCTTTACAGTGAATTTGTGATGGATTCTGCATCTGTCTTTTCCTTCTATACATTCCAATAAAATCTTCCTGTATAGTGAACTGTGGAAGTCACACCCTTCGGACACATACAGTCATCTGCTCATGCTGACTTATGTCCTGGGATTCATCTGCTGTTATGGAATAAAGGTTAGATTTGCCCCTTATCTCATGTAATAAATTATGTAAAAGCTGATCAGCCATGATCTTCATGATTTGATTCACAACATCAGAACTGATATGTTCCCTCCTGCACCCACTTCAGCAGCTCTGGTATGTCTTCTGCCCTTGATAGCATCATCTGCCTCAAGTTGCTTTCCTGTTCTTCTTTTCTACGAGTAGCTAGTCCTTGTCTTACTAAACATTTTACTGATGTCATCTGCTTTTGGAAAAGTGTATGATTTTTCAGCTGTACCTGGGAATGTTGCTGGCTACGTTGAGTATCAATGTTCATTCTAGTGTTTTTGAAAGCACTGTACTTCTCAACCGCTTCACAGTGGAATGAGGTCAGTTGATGTTTGTTACATTTTTCGGTTTCTTTCTTCCAGTCACTGAATCCAGTAAAACAGAATGTAGGCCGAACACAGTGAGGAGATCTAAAGAGTTTTCTTGTCACTGCACCATGGCAGTAATAATATACATACTTTGGATTGGCAGTAGGTTAACCAAGAGAAAGATGAAAACCATTGTGGTTGACAACTTCTGCATTCAGTTTTTGATTTACTTCCCACAACAGTTTGCTTAATACAGGTTTATTTTACATTTTCTGGTTGGAAAATCTCATCAGTACTGCTGCAACAAACTGAATTACATGCTAGAAAACAGGAAGGATCAGTAGTCATACATGTTGGTTCAAATGGAACAAGTGGCATTTTCTCAGCTGAATGATAAGTACTTAAAGTAGAATCATTTTTAAGAAGCAGATCACTACTTGCATTTCTTTAGTCACAACCTTTGTCCAGGGGTGAAGAAGTTTCACCTTGCTGGTATTCTGCATCTTCCAAGGTAGACGGCACTTCTGGAAAGTGACTTGTAGCTAGCAGTCATGGTGGAAGCATCACAATCTGAGTACAGCTGGCACCATCACTGTTGTCAGGGTTGTTGTGGTAGGCAAAATCCAAATCTAATGTCATCTTCTGGAAATCCTCTGTTTCTTTGTTACTTGAGGCAGGGCTGTTTACAGTGGTATTTTCAGAAGTTATTTTATATCCAGAATTGGTCTCTGCTGTGACATTCTGGATGATTGCAATGGTAATGGAAGGGCCTGGGGTGTCTGGGATGTTTTCAGAGCTATCACTGTTGGAATGACATGCTGTGTTTGTTGTCTTTGAACCAAACCAGTAACTTAGCTTTTGTGGAGTCTTTGCAGCAATATCTGCTAGCTCTTTTGTGGCCTGTTTCCTCTTTCTGTCAGATTTTGGCATCTTTACTTTCAGATGAAGGTCGGTCTGCTTCTTGGAGAGTTGGCCAGCCTCACTGAATAGCATTGTCCACAGTCAGGGTCACTATGTATCTTTGTCAAAGGACTTTATTATCTGCACACAAAATATTTACAGTAAAGTTTTAACAGAATAGTGAAACCTATTCTGTGTCCATCTAGTATCGTCTAGCACTATATAAACTCATCAGCTATTTATTCATCTTTAATTTGTATCAAGCATACCACCATTTACTTTGTGTATATTTACTTTTTCACTGTGGGGGCATAAGGTTCATGTGCTTAACTTCTCTGAATTTCTTATCTGTTCAGTTACTTCCTAACAGATGTCATAGAATAACTCTTTCTTCAAATATTGAAGCCTCCAATTTAGTTGTAAGTACAGGTACTACTACTACTATAACCAGCAATGTAAGTGCAACCTTTTTCTTTCCAGTGTCACAGATTAAAAATAATAATGCTAAAACTGGTAGAAAGAAAATGGCTTGGTTCACAAAAAGAGATACCACAAGGTATTTGAAAATTGTTTGGAGAACATGTTAAGTTATAACCAAGCACATACTTTCAGCTGCTGTTTTGCTATAATAAACAAGTTAGCAACTTCAATCAGCTACCTAAGTAGACAAATTACAGCAACATCTTGGAATCCTATATCTGAAAACATTCACATGTAGGAAACATCTGCAGCTGTTTAAAGACACAGTGGTACTGCCCTCTGCACAAATTGGTAGCTGTTCAAGCAGCTGTGAACAGTGGGAGACTATGGAAAGCATTTCCTAAAGAGGATTTTAAACTGGAGAGGTTTGCTTATATACAAGGCACGGGGAACTGTGAGTGCGCAATGCGCAGAAGCAAGTTTTTCATACCAGCAGGATGAAAGACTTTTGGACCGTTAATCCCTTAGGCCATTTAGACAGAAACACAATTTAGATAGAAACACAATAAGCTTTCTACCAGCAGTTTCCAACTTGGATGAGCTGAATTCAGATCTGCTCTTAGCAGAGTGCAAAGAACCCTCTTAATGTAAAACAAACTGATTTTGAGCTTGAGTGCAGTAACAAATACTTTACAACAGCAGATTTCCTGCAATATCAGGAATCCTTGGAAATAAATTCACTAACCCTGCTGAAAAAATTGCTTGAAACCACCACGAAATAGATCCAACAGCATTTAATGATAAAGACAAAAACAGAAACAAGCGCTTTCACGCAATAAAATTGCGCTTCCTCAGGTTACAATCTCACAGAAATTTTCATTGCCTTTTATACCAGTTCATCAAGCACAATTAAACAATTAATTCAAAAAATCACATTGTTAAAGTAAAGTTCATCAAAATTCATATTAACAACCTAGCATTCCATTTAAAAACTGAATAAATTATTTATATTATTTATAAATTCAGTAATTTCCATACTTTAAGATTTAATCAGCAAGTTAACATCAAGAAATACATATAGTTTCCGCAATTGCTAGTAGTATACCTCATTAATTATAATTGAGGAAGTAATGCCCATATTTAGAAAGAAGCTTGCTTAGGATATGACATTACTTATAGATCATGTTACCAAGTTAAAACACCAACATTATTATATTGCATTGAGTTCGTGAATGCAAAGGCATAAGATTAAAGTATTAATTGTGACATTAAAACAACACATAAACAGAAATAGCAAAAACAAAAGCATGATAAAAACCAACCAATGCTAACAAAGAAATGAATGGCCACAGTGTAAACTGAAGCGTTCCACAGGACATTTACAAAAGTCTTAAATGATGCATGGAGGCCAGTTAGTACAAAATGGCTTGTTATTTAAAGGCACGCTTTCAAGCGCAAGCAAAACAGAAACCAGACATCATCATCTGGGTTATGCTAACTGCATAACTATCGCAATGATGTTACGTGCCATTTCTGCCCAGATTATGACAGTAAGTCATAATTATTAGGGCAGACTTTATGTGAATTACATTGAGTAAAATACTAAGATGTAATGAATAAAAACAAGGCGGCCAAACATCAAACAACTGCGCTCACAGCACACAACACAATGATGTTCATAAACTCCATTTCACCTCCAATGAACACCATTTGCTACTCAAATTGGAACCTTAAATATTCCAGTCATCAAAATTGGAATTCAATATATATAAAGCCGACCAGTAGCGTAAAGTATATATATTAGTTATAAAACATTAAATAACTAATCTAAGAAAAAACGACCGTATATATATAAACACTATCATACCAACAAATGTACAAAATTATAAACAGAAAAGCTCTTAGTCACAAAAAATATCTGCACGAGAAAGGTTGTTGTCCACACCAAAGGTCAACACCAAGTAATGCCGTTAAAAGCACATCAGTTAATCAAACCCAAATTAACTTTATGGCCACAGTAGTTATATACAGAGTCTGCATACATAATAATATAAAAAATATAGAAATATAAAAATGTATAAAAATATAAAAATAATATAAAAATACAAAAAATACGTGAGAGTTTCTTCTCATCTTCATTTCCTAATCACATTGGCCATTACGTCAATGTCATCATTTAAATAAAGATAAAAACCAAAATCATATAACAATTTGGAACCGGGTAGTTCCTTACACTATGGGGGCCCAGGCAGATGATCAGACCATATCCAAATAAACCACAATAAATGACGATGCATTACAACAAAAAATTTAGCTATGAAAGTTGTGCAATGTGCATATTAACATTAGTAGATGAAAAATAATATTTAGCATCTTAGACTTTTAACATGGTGGATCACCTTATCCAAATCTTTGATCTTTATAAAAAGGTCCTCATTGCAAAGCATCAGTGATAAAACATATATTATAAGTTCTTATTCAAATCAAACATAATAAAATAAAATAAATCAATTAAGTGGGTCCTGACAGGGCTGGTCGAAGGTTGACCACGGTGTTCAAACCTGGTGGTATATGGGCTTTGAGTCTTAGGATCCACCTTAATTCAAAGGTTTCCAAAGTGTTCATATGATCACCCTCCCTCCTATTGGGGTCTATTACTTGCAGGACCTGAAACACAAAACTATGTTTGGGGTGGGCAATACAATGTAAAGCCAGTGCATTAGTAGAGTTGCTCCTTCTAATATTATAGACGTGATCATATATCCGATCCCTTAGTCTTCGCGAGGTCAACCCCACATAGTAACTGTCACAGAGAATGCAGGTAGCTAGATAAACGACATTTCTAGTATTACAATTTGCATAAAACATAGATATTGTACTTAGTTCAGCACCCGGGGGAATAAAGCCACATTTCTTGGTAATATAACCACAAAAAGAACATTTTCCACATGGAAAAGTGCCTGTTTTTAACTGAGACCTAACATCAATAGGTGTAATAACTAACTTCTCTTTACATAAAAGTCTTTTTATGTTCATACAATTCATAAATCTAAAAGCTGGTTTCTCACTAACAATTTCTAGGACAGATGTGTCTGAAAGTAAGATCTTCCAATTATCTCTCACTATATTGGTTAAATATTGTACATCACCAGTAAATTTTATATCATATGATATTGTATTAGCCATGTTCTTGGTAGGTCTATGAAAATTAGGACATTTTTTAGCCTGGCACATTATTAAGTATAGTATTATCAAACATGGATTCCACCACGTCATCAATCAGCTTCAAAGGATATCCCCTATCCATGAAATATTTCCTCTGAGTGTCAATTAATTTAAGGGCATCCGATTTATCACTACAAATTCTATCTATCCTGCTCATCTGATTCTTTATTATATTCCGAAAAATGTGACGGGGGTGTAAGCTGTCATAGTGGAGGATCCCATTCCTCCAGCAGGATTTTCTATAAAGTGTAGTTACTAGCTCACATTGATTATCTTTCTTAATAGTGATGTCCAAAAAATTTACACTATGATTGGAAAATTCATGGCTAAATTTAAAAAACGAGGTAACACTGTTCATATAGCTGATGAACGAAGTAAGACTAGCTTCATCCCCATTCCATAATATTAGGATGTCGTCTGGCGTCTATATATAACGACATTAGCAAACCTAGGATCATTAAAGATGTATTCCTTTTCCCATTCAAGTACAACAAGATTAGCATATGCATTAGCACAGGGGGTGCCCATGGCCACCCCCCATGTTTGTGCATATGCCATGTTGTCATAAAGGAAAACATTATTATTTAGGACAAGGTCCAATAAGCAGCATACATTCATAATTTCACCATTATCAATATCTAATTGTGTCATATGAGTTCTTATTGCATTTAAACCATATTCATTGGGAATATTGGTAAAAAGGCTCTCGATGTCTAAAGTTACTAGCAAGGTTTTATCTGTTATTTTTTCTGTTACCATGTTCAACTTCAGGTCATCTAGCAGTCTAAAAGAATCAAGTAGAATAGTAGGTACTTTCTTCACAAGTATTCCCAATTTAGCTTGTACATATGAAGATGCGTTATAAGTTACCCAGTGGTCGCCTGACACAATGGGACACAAAGGGGGTGGATACTTGTCCTTGTGCAGCTTGGGCAAACCTTTAATAATAGGAATCAAAGGGAGTTCTATCAACAAAAAATCATACAGGGACTTGTCAATGGATCTAGTCATTAACATGTCATATAGTGTATCATGAACATATTGCGTTAATGATCCTATATGCGATTTATCAATCTTCTTGTATGCAGCATCATTATTTAACATATTGAGCATTAATTCATGATAGAAAGCTGCATCCATTGCTACAATCCCCCCTCCCTTATCTGCTGGCTTGAATACAAGCTTGGGATCATTACATAATGCTTTTAGCTCAGAACTTTCTTCCATATTAAGATTTATAAAAACATTCTTTTTTTCATGACTATCATAATAATGATAGAAATCCCGTTCACAAGTTTTCAAGAAACAATCAACAGTATGTATGAGTGGGGGCATGAAAGTGCTTTTTCTCCTACAGACAGAGTTGTTCCATTGATTGTCCATGGAATTAGGTAAACTATCTTTGAATAACATCTTAAGGGAGAGTTTCCTGCAAAACTTACGTAGCCCTATTAAGGTGTCAGATATATTGCTATGCTGGGAGGGAATAAACGACATACCCTTGTTCAAAACATTTACTGCATTCATTGTGAAAGTCCTAGATGACAAGTTAAAGAACAAACAGTTCAAACTTTCATTCTTCTTCTCTGCTCCGGTGCATCCCCTGATAGTTTCCTTTTTCCTCTCCCCCGGCTGTTGGAACGAGCACGCACTATCTCTTTGTAGGGAAGGGGAAAATTTAAAGGCATGGGTGCCGTAAGCCTGTTGCTCATACCGGCTACTTTAGGTTTTGCACCCAGTGCGTTTAGGTGAGCTAACCCCTGCTGGTTGCATGGTAAAGAAGAAACAGGTGTATCAGATAGAGAAGATGTTTCAATTATAGCATTGTCCACATGCAGTCCTGCGTCAGGCATTTCGCTCTGTGCAACCACAGAGTCTTTGCTGACGGAACCGGAGGAAGTTTCCACTTGATCAAGGTGTGTGTTGTTATTGAGATTGGAACGAGATCTCGGCCATACAAAGATACGGCCGAGACAAAAGTCCTCACAGTCCCGTTACAGCTTTCTAATTTTTATCTGCTCAAGTTTACTGCTATACAGAGACAATTGCCTGTTCATGGCTTGTACTATTGTTTTGCAAAACTCAGTCTGATAGGTAATAGTGAGTAAATTATACTGCTCCTCTACCTTTTTCAGAAGCTCCGCTTCAAGCGGTGTGAAGTAGTCCAACAATAGCTGAATGTATTTATTTCCAAAGTCGATGTTTAATTTCTGCCATTGTCGAAGTAACTCAGGGTGGCTATCCCCATAAGTCGGCATGCACAAGACACGCATGCCGCGGGGGATAACTTTAAAGTGCAGGCACGCTTGTAAGTGCCTTCTTTGCCAGACGAGCCTATGCAGGCGATAAAGATCATTCTCTAATGTTCTCAGACTTCCAAAAAACTCATACATATTCTCGTTGGTACTGGATGGGCTCTTATGCACTTCACCATTCAGATCCATGTGTAACAGCGGATTGTCCTTTTGATAAAAAAGGCAGTTCCAGTTCTCATTAGGCATAGTACTCACTGGATTGTAGTCTAACTCAATGTTCTGCGTTTCCATCGTGTGAGGACCGGTTAAATGCAAGAACAAAGATACCAACTGCAGAAAACAATAGCCGATCGTCCAAAGGTTTCTTGCATCAAAGATAGAGGAACAAAGCTGAAAAAATTGCTTGAAACCACCACGAAATAGATCCAACAGCATTTAATGATAAAGACAAAAACAGAAACAAGCGCTTTCACGCAATAAAATTGCGCTTCCTCAGGTTACAATCTCACAGAAATTTTCATTGCCTTTTATACCAGTTCATCAAGCACAATTAAACAATTAATTCAAAAAATCACATTGTTAAAGTAAAGTTCATCAAAATTCATATTAACAACCTAGCATTCCATTTAAAAACTGAATAAATTATTTATATTATTTATAAATTCAGTAATTTCCATACTTTAAGATTTAATCAGCAAGTTAACATCAAGAAATACATATAGTTTCCGCAATTGCTAGTAGTATACCTCATTAATTATAATTGAGGAAGTAATGCCCATATTTAGAAAGAAGCTTGCTTAGGATATGACATTACTTATAGATCATGTTACCAAGTTAAAACACCAACATTATTATATTGCATTGAGTTCGTGAATGCAAAGGCATAAGATTAAAGTATTAATTGTGACATTAAAACAACACATAAACAGAAATAGCAAAAACAAAAGCATGATAAAAACCAACCAATGCTAACAAAGAAATGAATGGCCACAGTGTAAACTGAAGCGTTCCACAGGACATTGCGCAAAAGCAAGTTTTTCATACCAGCAGGATGAAAGACTTTTGGACCGTTAATCCCTTAGGCCATTTAGACAGAAACACAATTTAGATAGAAACACAATAAGCTTTCTACCAGCAGTTTCCAACTTGGATGAGCTGAATTCAGATCTGCTCTTAGCAGAGTGCAAAGAACCCTCTTAATGTAAAACAAACTGATTTTGAGCTTGAGTGCAGTAACAAATACTTTACAACAGCAGATTTCCTGCAATATCAGGAATCCTTGGAAATAAATTCACTAACCCTGAAATGTTCAGCAAAATACAGACAAAAAGTGCATAAAAACACAGAAAAACTTTTCATAACTACTAACATAGTATAATACACTACTGTCTTTTCACTGCATTCTTAGAAGAACAGGCAAGCTGGAATTCATATCCAAACAAACTTATAAGAGCATAGGTTCATAAGTTCATAGGAGGTTACTAGGCTAATGACTATAGGAACTTTACAAGCCTAGCCATGTTATCCCTGTGTTCCCTAACTGACCTTGGTTAGATGGTCATTATTTTAATAGCGAGTCTATGATCAGCACCCAATTACCCCTGTCCATGAGGGACATAGGTGCAACTCCCAGAGTAAATTTGCAGTCTCCCATCCAATTATTTAGAGTGTGCTTGAAATGGGTCATTGAGGAGCTCTGCTTCATGTGAATTGGGAGTGGCAATCTCTGGGAGTTATTTTCTGGCTCTACGACATGTTCTGTTAATGTCACAGGCTAGGTTGAGATCCCTGGAGTGAGTAATTCTTGTCCCATTTGATTTGTGGATGTGTAGCATTTCTATTAGGATAGGGTCAGAGACTGCTCTGTAGGCCAGACACAAGTTGCCTGTCAGCAGCCTATAAGATGCAGAGTACAGTGACAGGGCTTTCAGTCTTTCCACATAGGTCATGTTTTGGAGACCCTGAATTTTCTTGGTGAGAAACCTCTGTGGTCTCTCTAGCTGCTGCAGGTGTCTGGTGAGGTGCTTGCAAAATGGAGCATTGTACTCTATTAGTGGTCAGATGGGGGTCGCGTACAAAGGAGCTATAACATCCTTAGTTGTGGATGCGATGCTCTTACTAGGTGCGCAACATAGAAGGCTTTCCTTACCACTGTGGACACATGGTGATCAAAGTTTAGATTGCTGTCAACCTGTGTTCCCAAGTCTCACACTGCTGGGTTTGAGATTAGGGAGGTGCCGTCAATATTGCAATTTGCAAGGAATTCCTCTTTGCCAAAGGGATTAATAATGCAGTTTTTTGTGTTTAATTTTAGTGCATGGCTTTGGCACCAGTAATTTTTCTATGTTAGGCCTTTTTTACAATATGTTAACATTGTTTGGAGACTTAATGATTGCTCCCAGTTTGCAATCATCTGCAAATTTAGTAAGCCACAGCCCATCTTCTTTCACCTAGATTTCAGAGAAATAGATTCCAAACAGTAAAAGGTCCAGCACAGATCCTTGTGGTAAGCCAGTGGTAACTGGTCTAGTGGTAGAGGTGGAATCCCAAACTTTGACAGTATGCGTTCTATCAGTGAGTCAACTAGCTACCTATTTACTAATGTAAGGGTTAATCCGCAGTTGGGAAAGTTTCGCAATGATGAGTGGGGGATTGTGTCAAAAGCCTTGGCTAAGTTGAGATAGGCAATATACCATTTTGCCTTCATCCAGGGCTTTGGTGACATTCTCAAAGAAGTCTTCCAGGTTTAATAAGCATGAGCTACCTTTAATGAAGCCAAATTAGGTCAGGTCAAGAGTCTGAAGGTCACCAGTGTCCTTATTAAGATCCAGGATAATTCTTTCCATGGCTTTGCATATAAGGCTGGTTAGACTTATGGGGTATATAGCTCCCAGGGTTGGCTGATGGGCTCCTTTTGTTCTCCACTCTACTGGAATAAAACCAGTGCTCAGGCTGTGGTTAAAGAGACTGCCAAGTGGTTCTGCTAGGTTTTATTGTTTAGTAAGCAGCCTGAGATGTTATCTGGTCCCATAGAGGCCGTGTTTTTGGCCTTGGAGAGTGTGGATATGACCTGCTCTTTGGAGATACTAGGCAGAGGACTGATGTCAGGTATGCTTTGGGGATATGGCTGCTGGGGACAGGGTTGTGAAGTTTGCACCATATCTGTTAGCTAGCAGGCTGGCAATGTCCTCAGGTTTTGTATGAATGGTACTGTCCACTACAAGTTTAGCACATAGCTGGGCATTCCTTTTTAGATCTCAGACATAGCTAAAGAATGCCTTGTGATTGTCCTTAGCTATAGATGCTAATTTAGCTTCTTAATTAGCTTTAGCGTACTTTACAAGATATCTGATTTGCTTGCTGAAGCTGTGGAGTGTATTCTTCCTCTGCTGAGCAAGTTCCATCTTGTTCTTAGACATCACTTTCTTCCTTTTGTTATATAACCTATTTATAAAGGAGGTCCACCAGGGTGGCTTGTTTTTTTGGAAGGATCTGGTTTTGATCCGGTCCGGTACAGCCAAGTTTATACAGTTAAGTGTTTGTACAGGGCATTTGTGTAATCCTCTGCATATGCATCATTGCTGGCTATGTTAACAGAGGGTTTCAAACCTTTTATGCCTTCACTTAGTAGGCTGCAGTTTGCATTGGAGAAATGTTTCTTTTATTTTTTGCTCCTGTGGGTGTGTCAGGTCTGATTTTCACTTTGAATGTGACAGATTTATGGTCTGACCTTACCAGGGAGGGCAACACACAGGGGGTAGTGCAGTGGCCTCCCATGTTGGTGAGTATAAGGTCTAGAACATATGAGCCCCTTTTGGGGGTGCAGACTAACTGTTCCAGAGCATTTTTATTGACAAAGTCCAGGAACCTCAGGGCAAGCATGTGTGTGCTCGTGTGTCGCCCAGATGATGTAAGGATAATTGAAATCTCCCATGACCAAGGTGTTTGGCTGTATAGTGAGTGACTCTAGCAAGTCCAGGTAGATGGTGTGCATCTCTTGGCTCATGGTGGGGGACTTTTAGCTAGCAATAATATGGTAGAATAATATGGTAGGGTGTTTTACCTGTAGTTAGTTGGACATGGATTAGCTTAAGAGGGTCATATAATTTAACCATTATTGAGGTGTATTTGGCGTTAATGAAGATGGATACATGTCCACCTTTGATTCTTTCATGCTCATTTTGAGGTCAGAAAATGTGGAAGGCATTGTAGCCTTGTACAGCTGGAGTGCTCTTTGCGGCTTTGAACCATGGCGTAGTGACTGAATAGACATTGGCATCTTCTAAGGTGAGGAGTGCTTCCATGGAGCACAGTTTCCTGTTTAGGCTCCTAGTATTAAGCAGCATAAGCTTGAGTTTGTCTCAAGTGGATTTTTGTATGTGTGATATTTTGTTGTTTTGACATTGCCTAAAAAAGGCACTATGGGGAGGCAAGTGCCTTTGCCAGTATTCAAAACCCTATTGATGACAAGTGAAAACCATCTCTGGCAAAGCAGAGTGGCCTGTCAGCCATGTCTTCTTAGGCTGACAGATACAGGATCCCCTTGGACTGACAACAGGAGCCAAGCCAATTTTTAAAGTCAATCATTTTATGTTTGTATTGTGGCATCATCCTTGGAGAATGTAGAATGCTGGTTAAGGCTAGGCTTATACCTGCCTGTGGCACATAATCTGAAAGTTCAATCATGTCTCTCTTCATATAGTCCAGTGAGGCACATCTCAAGTCATTCACCCCCACATGGACTGTGACGAAGTCATACCGGTATTTTTGGTTGAGTAACTTGAGTGCTTAAGTGACTTGATGGAACCTGGCACCTGACAGACAGCTAAACTTAACCCGATCCTTATCCAGTCTGGAGAGTGGAACATCCATGAGTCTCATAATTGAGCCACCTATGACCATTATATTAGGTTTTGTGGTGTGATGCTTTATGGGCTTATTTGGTGAGAAACTGGTGTGTATGTTGTGTTGTGGTTGTTTTTTTGCATTGTTTTGTGTGTACGAGGTTTCCGGTTAGGATGCCTCTGATCTTTTGGTGAGTTACTAGTCAGTACCTCTGCATATGTGAGTTTGTATGTCATGCCCTTATTTAGAGTGGGAAGTGTGTGCATGCTGACAACCTGTTTGGCATTTGATTTGTCCTTATGTGAGGGTCTTGCCTCTAATTTCATAGTGTAACTACATCCCTTACATAAAGTATTTGTTTGTTTCAGGAGTAAGCTGTTGCCAGTATACATGAGACAATTGGTACATTGCTTCAGGATGCCCATGTCTATCAGGTTGGCCAGAGAGATGATGAGAAACTATCTATCCATGATAGCAGGTTCTTACTGTATGTTTTATTAGGGAAGGGGATGGGTTAATTTGACATGACTGTGCTGGTAGTGCCGAGACTACTAGAGGGAACTATACTCAGTGTAGGCTAAGGTTAAACAAAAAGGCAGTCCTGCTCAGTGCACAACTGAGTTGCTCCTAGAGCAGCAGAGAAGCTCGGAAGGCATTCACTGGCAACTGTTTAGGGAACAACTGCGCTTGTAGGCTTTTTCATCTATATAGGCCACTGTTCTTCACTGCTGAGCAAAGAGCAGCACTGTAGAAGCAAACAGGAACAAGTTTTAAGCTAATTATCAATTTGGAAAACACACAATAAGCATTTCATCAGCAATCCCCATCTCAGACAGGTTAGGTCACAAGCATCTGCTACAAGAATGCAGAAAAACACTTTCTTAATGTACAGTTGTTGGTTTGGAGGCCAGGTGTAACAAGAACCACATAAACTACCTACAGCAGCCCTGCAACTAACAGACAAAATGTAATACAGTGCCAAGCAGCAGCAGACAGTACATTTTTTTTAAACTGCTGAAATACAGTCACAGTATATAAGAGAAGTGCAAAAAATACTTAGAGCCCTTTTGCGCGTTTCCCAGCTCAGATAGACCAGGTAAACACTTACTGCCACTAGATGAATAATCACAGTCCTCCTAATGTAAAAGCACAATACCGGTGTCCAGAGTAGAACACTACCACAAACAAACCTAAAGATATGGATACAGCAGTGTACTTTAAACAGCTCATAAAAGTGAGATTATTCGATAAAAGTACTTTACTGTGTATAAATGAGCAAAGAGCTACTCGGTTGTACAGAATTTGTAAAGGCACTAAAAACAGGATAAACTGATTAATAAGCCCTCTAGTTAGTAAAGCTACATGTGGAAATCTTAAGTGTTTCCCCAGCCTAAAGTGAAAAGAGGCTACCTCTCAGTGCACTACATGGAAAATCCTCTGACCTCAGTGTAAAAACAAGTGCTTGCTGGAGTGTAAAAAATACATTACTTTATCCAACAGCTAGCTAGGTAATGAATTCCAATGATGTAAATCAGTAGAACAGACAATAAAAGGCAAAATGCACTTTTTCAGTATCACTATAAGGAAAGGCAAATAAATAATTCAGGATATCTGCAGCAGTGTAGGAAGGAAGGAGCTTATTAAACTCAATTCCCAGTAGGGGTGGGAAGCTTAAAATCACCAGATTTAAAAAAGCAGATGAACAAATGGAAGGGTGAGAAAAACCTAACAGTGAATCGTAGCAGTGCTTTATTTTATGCAGGCTTGAAGTCTTTCAGACAAAGACAAAGGCCCAAAATGTCACTGTTTATTTAAGTATCATTCGAGACGGTTTAACCAATGAAAAAGCACATGAAGTGTGCACCCTACATAATATGTGTCCACCTCTCGCATAGAACAGAAACACCAGGCCAAGCAGATTTCTTAAAAAAGAAAATAAAATGGAGTAGGTAAAACAGAAAGCAGCTATATCAGTCACACACACACACCTCTCAACCTCATAGAGTGAGAAATCTGGACAAAGCCATAAAAAATGGGGGGTACAAAGGCCCAAAAAATAGGGACGGTTTTTAAATATTGCTCTTACAAACTTAGAAAGTTGATAAAATAACAGGTTTGCATTAGCATTAATTTTATAAAAGATATGAAGTCTAAAACTCAAATTTCTGTCATTATTACCTGACTTCATTTCCTGATTTGCCAGTAAACCACAATTTTTGGAGAAACAGACCAAAAATATGAGAGACAAATCTGAGCATTCTGTGAAAAATCTGGACAGCTGAGAAGTATGACACGCATACACACATCCGCCCATCCACATATGTGAACATACACACACTTTTGCACTAACACACGCAGACACATACACACACACGCACATATAAAAGCACACACATGGACCTCTATGTAGACAAACACATGTGCTGTACATGCACTTGGGTGCAATTTGTTGTCTCATTGCTCTACCTGCTGCTTATCTGTGAGATACTTGATAAGTTAATTAATCAGACCCATCCATCTGTAGCTCTTCACCTATTTGCTTGTTGTAGTAATATATCATACTGTAGTCAGACTGTGTTATGTGCCCATTACTTAAAACTACACATTTGTTGCAATTTGCTTTCTTTATGTAATAAGGTCATGAATGAAAAAGAGCTCAAGCTAGTTTGCCTTTGTGGATAGATAAATAAATAAACCGAAGCCCACTGTGAATCCTTTGTGTACAGAAGAAGCATATGCAGATCCTTGATAAAATATGCCTATCCTGGAAACTGAACCAGAAAAGCATGTATTGTGAGGCAATAATATAATACTAACTGCTACATCATTGTGCCACCATCAGCTTAAATCATACCAGCAAAATAGCCACTTCTATAGACTTCAAGTCATGCAGACTTTACATAAAAATTACCAAAAATACTGTTTGCTCATGTGTCTGTAAGTACAAAAAATTCTGTTCTCAAAAGTTTTGCTTACATACTGCAGGAATGAGAAAACCAGATAACTTGACCAAACCTCACAGTTACCCCTTGTAACAGATATTTGTGTTTCACAGCTTATTTAAACAGGCAACACAGCTTATTTAATTAATCCCCCCTCAAACACCCAGAGGCAGAGGCAGGCAAACAACCACCAGTAATGGCAATGCGGGAAAGGGAAAGTGAACGATTATATGATCTTGCGTAACAGCACACATACACACATTGAAATGAAGACTGAAGAGTGCTTACTAAAATGAATGCTCAAAGTTCTTAGTGCGTATGATATGTACAGTAACAGGCAATACACGACTTATTTAATTTTACCTGCAAACAGCAGAGGCAGAGCCAGGCCAACAACCACAGATGGCAATGCAGGAAAGGGAAAGCAAAAGCAAGCAACCGAATAGCTGCAAACAAGGAAACTGCAATAATCAACAACGAACAGGGAAGTATCATCTTTCCTTTTTTTTTTTTTTAATAGTGAGTGAGCTGAATCTTTCCTACAGCAAGGCAGTAGGCAGACAGTTATCAAGATGCAAAAATGGGGGGGGGGGGGTGCTTTCCCTCCTTACCCTACAATTCCAGCACCCTTGTATATGTGTACTCTGTACTGCACCATGGTTGCTTGGTAGGTGGCATCCTAGGTGAAAGTCTCAAATAATGGAGGTTGTAACCTCTTTTTTTCATTTCTCCAAGTCTTTTGGGTTTCTAAAACCATGACAGCAATGGACCCCTATTCCTAAGTCCAAGTATGGTTAAAGTTCATGAAATTAGTAATGTTTCTATCTTTGATGTTAGCCAGAAGTGCTTTTTACAGCACCCGCAGTGTGCCCATTATTGATGCCTTCTGCAATTCATATGGAGTTGCATGTATATCTAATAATCTAGTATGATTGTAAATTCCTTTTTGTAAGACCTGTTGCTGCTATTGCTTTTGGATCTGTCTGGGTATCCTTCCACATCAACCTCGTTTCTGCTTGCAAATGCTAGTATTTTATGACTTTGTGTCTGTCTGTACGTAAGACGCTGTAGTCACTGGGTGTAGCAGTTTCAATGATCAATGCTACTTTTGTCTTCTTTTCATGGACTGCTATATCTGGTTGTCTCCTTAAGTTATTAGGCATATAGATGAGGCTTAGAGATGGCTTAACTCAGCTAGACACTCTTATATGGACACTGGTATTGCAAGATTAAGAAAAAAAAAAAAAACTAGTAGTCTTAAAACTTTGTTGATCAGTCACAATAATTTTCAAAAATCATGAAATCCAGATAGCGTTCCAAAGCAACAAGTGATCCTCAGTAAAAAAAAATAAAAAATCAGAAATACTTTACAACTTTAAACATATGAGCTTTTATATACTTAGAAGTAGGTGTAGAAAATATATGTATTGTTTAATTTTAAACCAGCCTGTTCAGGCAAACTATATAAACAGGACTGTAAAAGTGTATTTAAGAACATCAAATACCCACCCCCACACACTACTACTGATTACATCAACTTAAATCCTAGTTATGGAAAAGACTACCTGTCTGCTTGCAACCCGCATTCCAAAATCAGGTGTTAAGAAAAGCATAATATATGTTTCCATACGCACCAAAATTGAATACATTTCAGAATTTCTAGACTCCTTCCTCAACCCAGTGATGCAGGAATCACCATTCTACTTAAAGGACTAATGGCACCAGCTGCACCAGTTCCAAATAAGGCCCACCTGTCACACGCTGGTCACTCTAGACATAGCTCTAAAAATCTGGGCAAAGCCTAAAATGATGGAGGGACAAAAAGGGACAGATTTGAAATATTGCTCTTACAAACTTAGAAAGTTGATAGAGTAATAGGTTTTTCATTAACATGAATTCTCTGAAGGATGTGGAGTCTTAAACTCAGATGTTTGTCATTATTTAATGACTTCAATCCTCAACTATTTGCCAGAAAACTACAGATTTTAGGAGGAACACACCAAAAGTATGAGGCAAAAATCTGGACATTCTGTGAAAATTTGTACAGTTGAGAGGTGTGAACCACATACACACACACACACACACACACACACACACACACACACACACACACACACACACACACACACACACACAACTTCCTCATTCATACCTGCATTCGTTCACACACACACAGTCACTTCCTCATTCATACCTGCATTCATTCACACACACACAACCACTTCCTCATTCATACCTGCATTCATTCACACACACACACACACACACACACACTTCTTCATTCATACCTGCATTCGTTCACACACACACACAGTCACTTCCTCATTCATACCTGCATTCATTCACACACACACACACACACACACACACACACACACACACACACTTCCTCATTCATTCCTACATTCACTCACACATCCCTCTCACTCTTCTGATCTCACACATACACACACACAGCCACTTCTTCATTCATTCCTGCATTCACTCACCCATCGCTCTCACTCTGCCGATCTCACACATATACATACATACAGCCACTTCTTCATTCATTCCTGCATTCACTCACACTCACCCCGAACTAATAAGCTTAACTGCAAAATAAAACGCGAACTGTTCGCGGTTTATTTTGCAGCTAAGCTTATTAGTTTGCAGCTTCCCTGTGAGGAAGCCATGGCTTTCCAGAGTGCCGCAGCGCACACTTTGGGAACCCCTGAAATATGCACTTTATGTGCGCTGCGGGGGGGGGGGGGGGCTTGGGAAAACCTGGATTCAGCAAGGGAGTCGAGAATAAAAAAAGTTTGGGAAACACTAATCTAGAGTATTGTGTAGTTTTGGCTACTTTACTAGTGTGAAGATGGACATAAATTAGAGAAAAGTTAGAGCATCACAGGCAAGTGGTTATACAAATTGCAACAAAAATATAAGGACTTTTTACAGGATTCAAACATATATTGTCCGAAAAAAAGACACTGTTAGAAAGCCCTGAAAGGACATTACTGAAGGAAATGAGATACAAGACCAATAAATGTTTCAGAGCAAACATAAAGAATGTCTTCAGATGCCTGCCAGATGAGATAGTGCAACATTTTAAAATAGGAGCAGGTATAAAAAAATTCTGGAGAGAACAAGAAGTATTAAATAGCAATCTAAGAGTTGTATTACATCTGGAAGTGGACAAACTGTATACTTTTTTTTCCCTGAGGTTGTATGTGAGTCTATAAATGAACATTAGTTTGGTTGTTTTTTTTTTTTTTTGTTCTTTTTTTTAATGAGAAGTGTTAAGTTCACAAGCTGCGACAGTACTTTACCTGATAACAGATATTTTGACAAAGATTTACTTAATGGTGCAACACTTCTTTCAGGTGTGCAGCATTTGCCCTGGAGAGATAAGAAATGGGTCTGCGGTTGCTGAATTCTGTTATTCAAACTCCAGCTTTGTGTCAGAAAGGAGGTGCTGCTTAAAAAAACAAAACAGCCAGGTGGTTGTTGTTGGGTACGTATGTACATTTTTCATAACACTGAGAGGGATTTAGGAGATGTTGCATCACATTCTAATTGTGTCTGCAGGCATATATGTGCATGTCAAATGATTTTGTTTATTTATAAAAATATATATCTTAGTGGTATGACCTGGAAACAAAGTTTTTAAAAATGTCTTAATTACTTTCACAAACAGACTCTTAAAGTGGTAATCTCACCTGTAAAGGTATTTTCCTGCTTTAAGTCACCATTGTGCCAAATACATATATTTTAAAAATATTTTTATAGGTTCATAGGTGTGTACTAGGCTAATGGCCCTGGAGCCTTTACAAGCTTAGCCTCAAAAAAATTGCCCAGGCACCATGCCACCCAATGTTAGCTCTCAGTGCCCATACCTAGTAGTGCAACTGGAATGATCCCTGAAATGAACTTTCTGTTAACCATCTTGAAGAGGGCTAGTGAGGTGCTGTGCTTGACATGAATGGGAAGATTATTCCAGAGTACGAGCAGTCTTTGGGAGATGAACCTGTCCTCCTTCCTGTTCCTCAAATGACTTCTATCCCAAGTTGCATAACTGCACAACTTCCTCATTCCTCTCTCTGTCTCTCTCTCTCTCTCTCTACACACACACACACACACACACACACACATATATATATGTATATATATATATGTGTGTGTGTGTGTGTCTGTGTGTGCATATATATATATATATATATATATATATATATCTATATATATATATAATCTGTATGTATACAGACATAGGTCCAGGGTTTCTTTCATGGGTCACACCTCATCACAAAAGGGTTCTCATCCAGGAAATGAGAGGTCATTGTTCCCCTCTACTTGCACTCATTAGACCCATTATAGAGTACAACGCCCCTTTTGGAATGACCTCACAAGACATCTGCAGCAGCTGGAAAGGCCACAGAAGTACCTCACAAAGAGGATTACTGGCCACCTACACTGACCGTCTCAAAAAACTCCAGCTTTACTCTGTAGCATATCGCTTACTCCAAGGAGATCTCTGCCTAACATATAAAGCTATGTTAAACCCAGAGCTGTTGGACATGCTACAGCTTAAGAAATCCCAATCCCTCCGAGCTACTCGCTCTAGGGACCTAAACCTTGTCACCACAATAAACAGGACATGCTGGAGGGAGAGATTCCTGTCCCAGAAACTTACATGAATCACTTCATTTGTCATTGTCAGGACTAGAACCAAAGATACGCACAAACAGTTAATTTCTTTCTTTAAAATAATTCATAGTAACTTCTCCCTCATGCTCAAAATGTGTGTCACCACTTGTTAACCTAGAAGTCCTAACTAATTTTTAACCACATTAACTTTTGCATGGTATGGATGGAAACTGTCATAATGCAAATAAAAATTCTTAAATTTTTCTCCCAAAAGTCTCTTAAACTCCGTAATGGTAGTTTTAAGTGGAATATAAATAAACATGCTAGTGTAATCCTCCTTTCCTGCCAATAATACCTTATTATCCTAAGTTTACCATAACTGTCTTATTTTTTCATCTTCCATCACTATTGGAGCCCGTGTTGCAGTAAGTATAATTAATTCCTTTCTCCCTGATACTCTGCTGACTGTCCATTGTAAAATTCTTTCTTTATCAAATCCACATGCTCATTTCTGTCCAGATTTGTATTGTAAACTAAAGAGATTTTACCAAGGCAAGGCTCAGGACACACTAGTATTTCTGTGCTTTCGTTCTTTAATTATAAAAATAAGAACTTCTTCAGAAAATACTATACAGACTTGACAAGCAGTTTAAAAGTACTGCCAAATAAATCACATGACTAAAATTAATCAATAATAGCAAAATTAAATGTAAGTGTTGTCTCGCAGGTGTATACTGTAAATATCTGCTTAAGAGCTTATAAATTCAATTAGAGATACAATAAAATACAAAAAAAATTATCTTAACATAATTTCTGTGCCTTGATTGTCCTTAGTTTGCTTCTTTCACTACAATTGTATTTTTTAGATTTGTATTATAAAACATTGCGATTTTTACTGTACACTCAATATAATTCATTACCCTTTGCTTTTTGTTTTTAACTGCAGTGACACGTACATTCCATGTTAATGTGGATAAGGCAGCTATTCTGATAATTCTTCATAACAGTTATTTTGAATATTAGTTGTTTCCAACTTACATGCGCACAATGAAGCTTGGCAGGTTGACATTCTATGCAGTTGCTGCTTTACATCACTGTTTGAACTCCTGCTACATTTTCCAAGAGTATTTGTTTTAATAACAGTACTCAAAAAAAAATCCTAAATATATTTTAACTCCCAGTCCCTTTAAATCACAGTAAACTTGCGCAACTATCTATGCTTTCCAAAATGGGTATTTACTCACACCGTATTGGGCAGTTGTCCCAAATAGCTGCACCAACATGCATTATATATTCTAAAGTTAGGTTGAATTGTGCTGAAAGAGCATGCCAAAACCTTTGTTCCCCCTTGCACAGATATCATTTGTCTTTGTTCTAACTCTGTTGCCCTCCCAGGTGCGAAAACATCTTGCATGTTGTCAGTAAACTAACTTTTAGTATTAAGAAAAAGTATTGTGACAGCCCTTAAATTCTTCTTCTTCTTTTTCTTTCGGCTTTTCCCGGTTAGGGGTTGCCACAGCAGATCACCTGTCTGCTCATGATTTGGAGTGTAGTTTTATGGTGTTGATTTGCCAGCGCGGCGCCCAGTCTTCCACAGAAGGCACAATAAACTAAATTGTGGACTGTTTTATATAATGCACTGAAGTACTAAGGCTGCTGGGTAGGCAACTACTTGTAAAAGTATTCACTTACCACAGTTTCAAACTTCATTTATTTTCACCGAGCTGCTTCCAATTTCCTCTTTAAGTAATTATTATAATGGGTCTTATGCAAATGACTCAGAGCACATTCTTCAATCCTTTCCTATTTAGTTGTTTGCAGTTGTAGACTCATCATCTCCAGCTCAAAGCATATGCTGATAAAAAAATGAATAACTTTACAAATACAAGAGGGAACTCTGATAGAAATCGTATGGACTCATGACTAATTGCTTGCACCTGTTTTGTTACTTGCCTTCAGATAAAAAAGCCCTAATGAAAAATAAACAGATTTTTCAAGTGCTAGAAAACTAGAGTTTTCATCCTTTCCATTTTCTGGCCTGTTTGCTTAAACAAATGTCCATTGTCTGCACTATAAGAACCTCAGTCTAGAGTTACATCTGTTGAAAAAAAAACAGGGAAATTATTATAATTTCATTCACATATAGTGTGATTAATACACTTTTACATCCTCACCCAGCAGTCTAAGATCAGAACAGTATGTTGCTTAAATCCAGCCTTTGTCTTTTTACAATCAGGAAAAATTGCTTTCATATTTTTAGTATCACAAGCATAAACAGCAGTCACTGATAAGAATCCCACCTCACATTTAAATATAGCTGCATACAATACAGAACTACTTTACAAAATAACATGATGTTTACTTCAGGAAATTTATTATGCAGATATTACTAAAACAAGAAAAATGTGTACAGTTACATCTTCAGTCCCTTTATTTTCCTTCTAAGTGTTAATGACAGAGTAGGAATTTTGCTTTAAGAGTCTTTTCACCAGCTGAACACAGTCAACAAACTTCCAGTCTTTTTCTCCTACTACTTGCTTCGTAAACATAGCTCTTATTTCTAAACTGTATTGAATGGGAATGACACTTTACAATTCTTGCATTTATTCACTAATTTCACATTCTTATTGAGCTTTTTCATCATTTCCACCTTCCTACACTGGTTTCTGGTTCAAAATCCATGGTACTGCTGATTTTTCTAGTGGGCTGTTGGATCCTTTGTCTGTCTGTCCATAATTTTCATTTGGAACAATGGAAAAGGTTTTACTGGCAAATTCTGTTTGAGAGTTTTGTTATTGTCAGAAGAATGAGAATCAGAGTCTCTTTCAGTTTGCTGGCTCACTCTTTATTGGCTAAACTTTTTTTATTTCCTCCTTAGCATGTACTGCATCCAAAAATGTATTTGATCCCCCAGGAAAATATAGTCTAAATACAGCTAGATGTAGCAGCTTGAATCTCACACCTGCCTCTCAACATCCCCTAATTGCAGTGATAAACTTGCTTTTCTTCTGCCTGGTTTAGAAGAATAATCATTTTCTACAAGCATGCTGGTGTCCACAGTTTTATTTTTAATACTTTTTACTTCTTCCACAGTTTTGTCAGGATTGGTGCAGTCTGTTTTTATGGCTGCATCTCTTCTAATATAGGTCTTGAATAAAAAATAAGAATTAAGAATCCAGGCCACAAGTGAAGGCATAAAAAGATTGTATCTGAAGAAGTCTTTTCTAGACGAAAGCGCTTATACATAAAGCTTTTTACACCTTCACTTCTGGCCTGGATTCTTAATTCTTATTTTTTATTCAGTCATTCAGTTTCTAATACAGGTCTTGGCTGCTTTTTCATGATCAGAGTTGGAACATATAGTCGATGTGCCCTTTCAGTTAAGAAATCCAGCTGTGGAACAGCAGTCTACTTATTTATACTTTTATAAAATTAAAGTAATTTATTCCTTCCAATTTCTCTGGTAGAGCAGTAAATCTGAGCTTTTCTGTGCATGTTTAGTCTTCTACCTCTGTTATTTTTGAAACAGTTCTTTTCTAGAAGCTTCATATTCATCTAGCCTTTTCTTCATTTCACCCTATGATTTCTAAAGTTTTATCAGCTTATCTGATTAGCTACTTAAAGTTTATTTTGCCTTTTACAGCCTTTTCTCATTTGACATTATTGTATTCCTCCAGTGTCTTTCTTATTTTAAATACCTCTGAGAGCAATTGATTCCCCCCCCCCTAAAATACTGGAAACTATTTTCTGTACCAAACCTGAAACATGAACTGCTTTTGTTGGCTAACTGCAAGGGTCAATGTTCTTCACAACCAGTGTTTTTTTTCTTCTCCTCTTTTGGTTGATTTTCTCTTGTATTCTCTAAATTTCTTATTTGCTGACATCTAGGCAGTGTAGTGACTAAAAGTGAATTTTACCCAAACTGTTAATATTTACTGGCTTTTGTACATCACTTTCATTTTTAACATTGGGAGAGGTCTGTCTGCTGCTCATTGTTCAGCCATCTTAGAGCTCTTATCTTTTATCACAACAATTTAAGGTTGTTAAGCCAGGATATCTTTGTCTTCTCTTTCCACATACAACTTAATTCTGCATTTAAACATATCTAAGGGCACCTACTTGAAAGGTGCTTTACCCTCTGGTGACATCCTTTGTCTTGGTTGTTATTTCCTAGTCCTATGATATGCATTTAAGTCTAAGCTTCCAATTCATACCACCATTTGATTTAAACTTTGAATCACATAGTCTGCTACATGTTTTATACCTTGTGTGGACTGCAAGGCTAAATTCTTATTAACCTGTCTTGCACATCCAGCAGAAAAAAATCTAATTCCTAATTATTTAATTAATTAGATGCAAAGTCTTATGGCAGGAAGAAATAGCTAGACTACACTGGCATGTGTTTTCTTTCCTGTGTCTTTTTTAGTGTCTGCCTGCTTCAGTCTCATTTGACATATTAGTCAGGCTACATACCGTACTTAGCATTACTTCTCCCCTAACAGTCAAATTCCTTGTTTTGATGTCTGCCAGGTTTATCTCATGTACAATGGCCATTAAATGTGGCTCCACCCTCTCAAACATTACAGCTAATATAGTGCACTAACTAAATCATTTTAATAATAATTTTAAGACATTTCACTGTCTTCATTTAACATCCTAGAAAGGTGGCGACACTCTTTTGGCTAATTTTGGATATCTTGCCAACACCATGTATATCTGTTTGAAATGTATAGATTGTTGAAGAGCACATAAGGATGTCACAACTGTACATTTTAAAATGTGGTTTAAATTCTTTATTTTAGAAATTTTCAAAGGACAACTCATTGCATAAATCATTACAGTTGTCTTTGCTTGGACTAAAACTTAGGATATAAACAGCACTATTTTCTGTATAATCAAGTCTAGTTAGTAGTTAATGCTGTAGTACATAAGGGATATTCTGATCTGCAACATATCAGTGGTATCTGTATGACCTGCACAAAATATAACTTAACTGTTTAAATCATTGCTTTTATAATGTTTCATTTGTTGCACTTACCCTTGGTACAGCTGAGAGTGGATCCTTGTCACTGGTGAAGAGTAGATACTTTCCATTAACTGAGACTCTGACGCTTAATATTCAGTCATCCAAACTGAGATCCAATTATCTCTCTTATGCAGTAACAGTGTAGTAAATTGAAACATGATTTCTTGGGGAAAATATAGCTTCTGCAATTTGGGAATTCAGTCTTTATTAATTTACAGACTATGACCTATGCACACCTGCACAAATTGTAAGAGTAGCTGAAATTTTCACATAAGCCTTAGGATTCTGTTGTAGGTCTTGCCAGCTTTGTTCATGTAGGAACAGAACTGTTATCAGCTAGTCTTGGGAAAGAGAGAGAGAAGCTGTCTTGGTACACATTCTCTAAACTGTATAGGACAGATGACATGCAGCTGCATGTAAATGCTGTGTCTATCAGCTAGAAAAAAACATAAAATTTGTTATCCTCCCTGTGTCTGAAGGGTATGTTGTAATGGAACTCATTAGACCAAGACTAATAGACAAGTCATTAATTAACATCCTTAGATTAACAGGTTATCCTTAAGTAAACTTCTCCTTTTAACTGCATTATTTTTCCTCCTAAAGCACCTTTTAATCTTGGACATCCATGAAAGAAAGTGGTGATTTCTCACTGATTCCCTTGGTGTTAATAACATTGAGAAAAAATACCATTGAAGACCCCAATGCACTTTATGGGAATGCATTTATTAGTTTAGCATGCTTTGTATATGGTACGGAGTACAGAGTTTGAATTTTGTTAGTTTTAACTGTGTTCAGTGACCAAATTATTACAATGAAGCAAGGAATTAGTTTTATGTAATGGATTATACATTTGATAAATTAACCACACGTACACCGACATATTCTGAACCATCACAGGGGAGGTAAGGAACCTTTTCTTAAAGGTGGTAAGATAAAAATAATAGGAAAGGTTGGAACTGGAGATGCAGCTATATGCCATATCAGACCAGAGAGATGTTATTGTACTAGTTCATAAATTGTTAGCAAGGCAGATTACAGTTAATAAAGGAGATGCAGACTGTGAATGAGTCATGTGCATAGTAAAGACTAGAATTGATAAACCTTGCCAAGTTGGTGCTTTTAGACCCACTGAGAAAGACTCTTACTTTTGGCAAAGAGTATTTAACTTGGCTAACAGGCCACTTACTGTGGTTAGAGATTTTATTTATGCTGGGTCCCATGATGGATATTTCTGATCCTATAGTGTAAATCTTGTGTGTGTGTGTGTGTGTGTGTGTGTGTGTGTGTGTGTGTGTGTGTGTGTGTGTGCATACATGACTATGTATACATACATTATGACTGGATAAATGCAGAATGCATAGTTGATGCAGTCAGGTGGATACTTCTCAGTGCAAGAGAGTTTGCATATTCATTTTTTCTGCATCTGGGTAGCCATATTAGATTAGATTTTTAATTAGTTGCTATCAGTGTATGAAGCTAGGTCGTAGCTGCTTCAGTGTCTCTTGCCAACCCTCCTTCTTTTCATAACCGTGTGTACGAAATGAAAAGCCTTTCAGCCTTTTAGAAGAGTTTTGTTCTGTCAAGGCAGTACGTGAGCTGCCAGTGCACATCAAAAGTGTAAAGTATTCTCTCTCCTTTATTTTTAAGCTCTGGGAAGAACACAAGGGAAGGTAAAGGATCGACTGAAGGTTAATTCTGTGACCACTTTAAGCATAAAAGAGGGATTAGTGCACAGCACAGTCCTATCCCTGTCAAAAATCAGGTAAAGGTGTTCCACCATGAGGACTGTAGCTCAGTGACTCACTTTGTAGACATCAGAGCAATAAGCAAAGCAATTTTCTATATTAATAACTTCAGATCAGCCTGAGCAGCAGGTTCAAAAGGTGGTAAGGTCAGCTTCTCCAAACATAGTTGAGATCCCCCGAAGGAAGTGTTTGCATGCGAGGGCTTCTCATATACAGTACTCCTTTCATGAACTGTTTTACCAAAAAAGAAGAAAGAGAAAGATCCATTAGCAGAGATGGCCACTAAATGCACCTTAATGGATGCATTTAATAATCCATCCTGAAGTAGCTCACGTAAATATTTCAAGACCAGAGGAATGTTAACTTTGAGGGACCGTCTGTTCCCATTTAGGCACCACTTAGAAAACCTTATACATTTGTAAACATAAGATATTCTAGTAGTAGGTTTTCAGGCCTCTTTTAACACCCACTGCACATCCTCATGAAACAAGTCCCTAAACTGAGTCAAGATTGAATCATCCAGGCTGTCATTTGTAGTTGCTTCAAAGTGGGATTCCCTTGTCACCCCCAGAGACTGTGTGAGCAAATTCAGGGTGTGAGGAAGTCTGTGGTAATTGCTGTTGGCCAATGCCATTAAAAAGGAGAGCCAAGATTGCCTGTATCAATGGGGGTAAACACAATCATCTTTGACATTTCTTACTGAATCTTCAAAAGTACCTTGCCAATCAGTGGAAAGGTGGAATGCACATAATAACATTCCTAGCATAGCTGCAAGGATGTCTGGAACAAAATTTCTCCAGCTATGTATTTTAAAAGAAGGTGAACAGATCTGTTTAAGCTTGTTACCCCACATCTGGACTAGATCCTTAACCCCCACTACCTTAAGCTTCCACTCATGCAGGTCTACCCAAGATCTGCTCAGTTTGCCACAACATTTTGCTCTGATGGGCTATATGATGCCTGAAGAGCCAGTGAATGCTGTAAGGCCAGCTCCCAGGCTGTCACTACCAACCGGCACTGAGGGTATGGACCTCAGAATTTATTGAGGTATCATATTACTGTAGTGTCTTCCATAACCACCAGATGAGGACCTGGAGTCCATAGGTGGTAAAAAAAAACCTTTCAAGGCATGCAACACTGCCACCATTGCCTTGATATTGATGTGCTTCCATACATCCTTGGGACCCCATGTAGTCTGCACTTGCATTCCCATTGATACAGCTCCCCAAGCAAAGTCGGACAAATCTATCAGGATAGATTATGCCACAATGGGGGATTTAATAAAAGGCAGCAGTGGTAACTGAGATTCCAGAGAATGTAGGCTCTGGGTCCAACAGTTCTGGGCTTACCACTTAATGTTCCACATGTGGAGATTAGCCAGTGGTACCATGAGGATCATTTTTAGGAATTCTGTTGTGAAGGCAAAGGTTCTCCTTGAGAATTCCTGAAACACAGTATGGTGAGTCACGACTTTGACTTCAGGAAGAAAAGCCATTCTTTTATCAGAGTCAATAAAGCACACCAGGATGACAAATCTTTGCAAGGGTGTTCGGCATGACTTCTGAAAGTTCAGCATAAATCCTAGCTGGAAGACTAAGGTCAAGACCTTCTCTAGGGACTGATTCCGCAAAGACTACCAAGTCATCAGGGTAAGGAAAGAGGAGAATACCAGTAGTCCAACAGTGAGCCGGTACTGGAGCAGCGCATTTATTAAGCACTCAAGGTGCCATGGATAGCCCAAAGGGTAATGCATAGCACTACTAACCTGACGCAGCAAGTCTCGGGTATGTCCAGAAGAGATGAACATGGAGTATAAATTGATGCACATCTTTCAGGTCCAGGGTCACCATGAAACTACAGACCAGCAGCAGAGGAAGCATTGACTGCATAGTGAGCATATTAAACTTAGGTACCTTGACAAAATATTGAGAAAGGATAGGTCCAACGTCTCATTTGGGAACCATAAGAGTAAAAAAATTTAATTTTGTCTCTCTGCAGGAGGGACCAGTTCTTTGACCCCTGAGTCCAGCAGTATAGGAAGGAATAACAGTGTCTGGCCTGATGGGTGACTGAGAACGCCCTACAATGGAGGTGGATTTGCTTACCTCTTTTTGCCTCTGATAACAAAGTAGAATACCCATTCATCAGAAACCACAGATCTTGTTGAAAGCTACATGTCAAATTGGGGTACCTAGAAGGTAACTTTGAGAGTGATGGGTGCTGCACCTCTGTAAAGTCATAAGCTGAAATTTAGAGAAGGGAACCTCTCTCATTATGTTCGGCAGAAATGTATCCTGCCATTTCCTCTAAGTACTTTGGTTTCTGTATCGTTCAATCTTCTGATAGATAGATAGTTTGATAGATAAATAAACCACTGAAAATTATCTTGTTAGTTGGAAGGGAACATTAGGAATAAATTGACACCCCTTGCATCAGTTTACTCCCGTCATCAAGTTGTTAGGGATCTAATTAGCTGCTGTACTAAACATATAGTCAGAATCAAGTAAAGCATTCAGAATCTCATTTTTAAGTTCATTAGAAAGGTTCTGGTTCTGACTGAGTAATATAGTATACCTCCCTATCACAACTGATGTGACTGCATTTCCAAAAACAGTTTTGGCCCCCTCCAAGGCGCTTAAAACATATACACACTTAAGAAGTATTTGAAACAATCTCTTTCCTATGGAACTTAACTATGCAACAGACTCTTCTAATCTATACATACACCTCAACTCTAACTTCCGCAAATAAACTGGAAGTTAATTTAGAAACTACCCTGCTGGCCTGTGCTAGTTTTTTTACCTGAGATTTTAGCCAGTTGCCTAAAATTGCTGAAGGGACTGGTTTGGAGAAAACATAGTCCATTAGGCAGAGAATCATTCAGCAGAGGATAATTGCTAGCTTACTTAAAATTATCCTCCAACACAGTGATCAGTGGAGGGAAGGTGGCCATGTCCAGGGCCTTGTCCTTGAAAAGATCTTATACCCTGCTAATGTTGGGGGCAGCCGATGATTGCTCCCAAAAGAATACATTCCTAGAATTAGTCAGCATATGGGAAAAAGAAAGCATCTGTTTGGCTTATGGAACTTGTTCATCTTCAGAGGAAACAGACCAATCAGACATTTTCAAAACCACAGATTATAGATCCCCTACAAAATCAAGATCCTAGAGTATTTGAATGGGGGTGAGAGCACCAGCAATGGTCAAAACTAGGTTGTGCAGACTGTAATCAATGGCCTGAATAATGGAGTGAACCATTGCCACCAGCTCAGGAGAAACAGTATTAGCCCTGCAATGTGGTGGGGCATCTGTCTCTTTTACGCATGTATCACACTAGTAGGAGAATCTGTAGGGGGATACATATCAAGACTGACAACAGATTCTGGACCCCTGACTTCCCCTGCACCTACAGAGTTTGGTACTCCCATACCTATATCAGGCAGTTGTATAGCCCTGAAGGAGATGTCTGACCCTCATGTCATGCACAGTTGTGGTATTAACACTACAACAAAGGAGTTGCAGGGAAAAGAAGGCAAATTGTTTAATAGCCTGTCGAAGCTAGGCTACTCAGAGTCATAAGCTGTATGATGGTGCATATTTTTTTATTTAATTCTATGTTTTTTGGGAACACAAGGAGCAGATGGTGGGGGGTGCAGTATCAGAGTTCAAGTCAAGGGGACAAGAAACTAGTTTCAGTCAAATTGAATGCACATAAACACAGTATTAGACAATAAATAAAACTGATGAAACATTCCTGTCAAAATTGTTAACATACAAAAATAGTGCCGACATCAAAATTTAAATGAAAAAAATAATTTAAAATGTTGTAACCCTGCTCAATCACCTCAAATAATCATAACCCATAGATAAAATTGCAATATCGGCAAGTTTTCCTATCAGAACTTACAAATAAAGCTTTTAATCAATGGGCCTTACTGTGCTAGTCAAGTAAAAACAGAAATATATGCACAATTTCTAATCAGAAAAAAAACAATCAAAGTAGCAAAATATACTACTTAAGCACTGAGAAAAGGCAGAGGGAGGAAATAAAAACCCAAAAGAGTTTCTTATTTGAGCTCAGCATCTATAAAGAGAAGAATTAGAAGCAGTCTTTTCAGGGATCCTGCTCTTACTATGGCACTAGAAAACTGAATGGGTCCTGTCTGTGGGTCTGAAACTCTCACAAATCTTAACCCAGCACTCCTGACCAAACTTGAATCTACCTACAACAAGGTAGCTAGATTTGATGCCCAGCAGACCTACAAATCCCATGACTGTCTCTCTCTAAAACACCTAAACTGGCTTGAATTACCCTACCAGCTTCTTCTTTCTCAGCTCCAGATCACCCATTCTACCCTATACCAGCCTTCCTACTGCCCAGCACTATCCCCTCTCATCTCCCATTATTCTCCCTCCAGACCTCTCCAAAGCTCTAACCAAGACCTACTACAAATCTACAAACCCAAGTCTAAATTTGGACGCAACATGTACAGCTATCACCCCACTATTGCCTGGAATAGGCTCCCACTAGAAATCAGGACACATCCTAAACAATTTAAGACAGCCACTAAAGAGCACTTTAAAAGTCACTGGTCCTGCCACTGCACTCTTCCTCCTTAAACATCCCCTACTTCTCATACTTTAATCTACTTTCTGCCCTTAACTCACTCTTCTTGCTAGCTTTTTCTAATCTTCATTGACTACTCTTTCTACTGTCTTCTAAAATCTGTTAAGCAAATTGCCTCAGAGAAACATCCTATTGTAATTGTCTTACCTTCATGCAACTACATCATGATAAAACTGTTTTTTTTAACCACATACCCCAAAATCTATACTCATCTTAATGACATATTTCTTTTTATACATCTTGAAATAGTTATGCTATACTCCTGATTATTGACGCTGTATAACATTGTATTGCTACTTAATACCTTGTAATAATCCTGTAACATTGCTGTTTAATGCTAATTTATAATGAAAATTGTATAATATGTTGGAGCTTTTCTCCCCGGGCCACCGCTGAAAAAGGGCTCTTCAGCTCAGTCAGACAATCCCAGTCAACAAATGTAAAATAAATAAATAAATAAAATGCCCACATAATCCCAACGTAGTACCTGATTGCAGTTCTTTCACAAAGGAGCAGTGTTTTTCTTTTGTGTTTCAGGCAATTAAATCATTTTAAATACTGGGTGATGAGTGGCCTTTCTTGGCTATATACCTGTGGTGCTGTGATTGAAATCAAAGGTAACTGTAAAATTGACAATCATTATATGGTTTAGCAAAGAAAAAGGCATGGATAAGAGGACCCAGCTATTGCACTGCCAGATTAATAAATAATGGTGTATTGGCTTCAGATACATAATCCTAATGCTGCAGTATAGTGAGCTAATTAAGGGTTAGGATATGATACTTTTAAAGAGGAGTAAGCTGTTTGTGCTTAAGGAGAATCTTCCAGTAAGCTATTTGCTTATAATCTTAAGTACCGAAGACATAAAAAAACAAATTTGTAAGTTGAAGAACACTAAACTTAGGTTGCACTCATGCTAGGAGCAGGTAAATGGTATCATAAAACAATTTTTTTACATATGCAATTCATCAAAGCTTTTCCTACTGTTTGGGATCCAAAGCACCAAAGTAAGTATTCTTTGCAGGAAGGCAAGCCTACCTGCATTCCCACATGAGTGCAAGCCCCCCAAACTTATATATACCAACTCAATAGTTGCGCAAACATGAAGAAGAGAGAAATCTTCCAAAATAAATTATTGGTAGCATACACTTAGAAACCATACCAGCAGTGATTTCTTATAGAAATCAGTAACTGGTGAGTCCATCACTGGGGAATTGTCGCTCAGAGAATGGATCCTGAGGGACTCGGGGTTTTGTGAATGAATCCTCAAGAGTTGGAGATTAGGGAAATGTAGGTAGAGCTGCATTTTTAAGTTGTATTTTTTATTTGCACTTTATGTCTCTGATTTGACTGCACACTGCCCCAGGTTTGTAAAGCAAGAAGCTGGAGGGCATGAAATTATGAAATTATTACTTACATCTCTCAAATCAGAGCTTCAACATATTGACTAAACCATTTGCAGCCCTCGTAGTGCCTTTTTAGTCAGTATTCGCATATTGGACATTTCCTCTTAACAGGCTCATACTCAGATTTGAACATCATGCTGGCAGTACTCAATGGTAGGAGTCTAAATAGAAAGGTGCCAGAACTTGAGGGTCTGCTGCAAGTTGAACACATTTATTTATTTATTTATTTACATTTGTTGACCGGGAGTGTCCGACTGGATGTAGGTCCATTTTCAGCGGAGGCCTGGGGAGAAAAGCTCCACAGTTAAAATAAACAGACAATAGTTACATTGGTTTACATAGCGATTAACAATTTGATTAACATAGCAATTAACTACAAACATATTTACAGATGAAGAACATAGTACATCAGTAGGCAACTAGAATATTTAGCTGCAAAGTACATAACAGACATTAACAAATGTTACAATAAGAAGTTCCTGCTGTATAATAAGTACTAGGCTTATGAGCATCTGAGCTTGCTATATCGTTATATATACATTGATATTTGTGTAGTTATAGGTTCATAGGTTCATAAGCCTATTCAAAATGGTACCCTGGCTTTCGCCACCCAAGAAAATTATTTTCCTGTGCCCCTGTCGAGTAGAGCCACAGAGGTAATCCCCGGGGTGAATTTCCTACCTCCCATCCAATCATCAAGGTTTTTCTTGAAGAGTGCTAATGAGGAGCTTTGTTTGATATAGATAGACAGTTTGTTCCAGAGTATGGGAAGTCTCTGAGACAGGAATCTGTCCCTCCAGCATGTTCTGTTTATTGTGGTGACAAGGTTTAGATCCCTAGAGCATGTAGTTCAGAGAGATTGGGATTTCTTTAAGGGGAGCATATCCCACAGCTCTAGGTTTGACATAGCTTTGTATGTTAAGCAGAGATCACCTCTGAGTAGGCAATATGCGACGGAGTAAAGCTGGAGTTTTTTGAGATGGTCTGCACAGGGCAACTGTTTGAGGCCAGTAATCCTCTTTGTGACATATTTCTGCGGCCTTTCCAGTTGTTGTAGAGACATAGTTTCAGTGCAATGACAGCACTCCCTCTGTACCATGGTTTTAACACCCATCATATGTTCATACCCTTGGCTAACTGTGGGGGAATATCCCATAAAAAAATGAGACCATATGTAGAGACTTCTCCAGAGCAAACCTACTTCAACTTGTAGTAGACATATACAATATTCCCATATTCCCAAGAATTCCTTGCAAATAAACCCAACTGAGAAAGCTGCTGCATTCACTTCTGACTTTTGTCAGCACCTAAATAGCTGCCTAAAAAAGTCAGTACCCATCCACCCTAAATATATTAGTAAATTCAGGAATAACTCCGTCTGGTAGAGCTCCCACATAAAGAAATTGTATAAGAAAAGAAGGTAAATAGTGAAAAGTTGCAAGAAATTCTGATCCCCTTCCTCAAGACCTTTGTGAAACATACCAGTAAGAATCTTGAGAGCACTATTAGAAAATGTAAAGCATAATGCGATCTTAAGGTTGCCAGAGATACCAAAGGAAACTGTAAATCTTTCTTCAGCTATGCAAGAAAAGTTTGGAATAATGTTCAACAATGTACTGAGCTCATCCATATTAATATCACAAACTCTGATCAGAAGGATATAGCCAGTATATTAGCAGACAAATTTAGCACTAACGTTACTCCATGTTACCCTCATTATTAGCCTCACTTTCCCTGAATATTTAGTTTCTCCTAAACAAACCTTGAAACTAGTCTTAGAATCCCTGTCAAAGGCTAAATGCAGTAATCCCAAGGACCAGACAGCATGCTAGTTGAATTCTCCTCAATGCCAAGTATTCATTATCGAGCATCTACTTAAATTGTTGAACTTCAGCGTTTGTGCCTGCTGCCTGGAAAACAGCCAGTATAACTGCCCCACACAAGAGTGGCCCCTCTACAGACCTAGGGAATTATAGACCTGTTAGACTCAAGGGCCATATGTGCAAAGTCTTGGTACATATCATAGCATAACTCATTTACACAGATGTAGGAAACTTAATTGAACTAGACTCCACACAATTTGGTTTTGTGAAGGGGAGGTCCTGACTCCTGAACCTAGGATGTTTCTTTGAAAAGGTTACAGAGGCTGTGGATAGTGATCTGTGCATGCTGTATATTTTGATGTGGCCAAAGAAGTCATCCTATCCTGTATTCTTTCCTTAACAGACCTATCATTAAGTGCAATGCCCCTTTGATGCATATAGATCCAAGCATATTGCTCAACTGGAAAAGCCGCAAAGATTTCTAACCAAGAAAATTAAAGGTCTGAAACCCCAGAACTATCCTAAAAGATTAGCATTACGACTTAAACTCGTTTGCCTACCAGCTGCTCGTAGGTGACCTGTATGTAGCTTTTTGAGCCATGAAAGATCCAATGTTATTTGACCTGTTTCTTCATCAAACCAGTGCCTGTACAAAACAAGACTAATTGTAGAGGTAGTTTCCAAACTCAGCTATACCCAGCCTGTGGAATAAAGTGCCACGGCAGGTCAAACAGAATACTGATTTGGCTATTTTTTAAGGCTAGTCTTGATGACTGGATGGGCAGACACAAATTAAACCAGACTTATCATGTAAGGCTCTGATTGATTTGGGAGGTAAGCAGTGCTGAGTGCTTGACGGGATTGTCTAAAGGTGTATCTTATGGTATCCATCATCACTTGCCTAGTATAATTCCTATGTTCCCATATAAATGCTGTTTGTACGGCATCATGCTGCCACCTTTTTTGTAATATTCTCATATTTGTCCTAGTATTATTCTCTTCTAGTTTTGTTGCATCTCTTTCCATTATCACCACATTGAGTTTTTAGTGTTTTTTCTCAAAATGAAATGGGCAGGTCTGGAAGGAAACAGTCAAAAAAACAATCCAAACTGCACACTGAATTACTTGGTCTGTGATATTTAGGAAATGTACAGAATTATTTTCTGAAATTCATGTGTTTTGTTTTTCTTTCTTTGTGGTGCTTCATTTCCAAGGACTACTAGTAATACATTGATAAAGTATTCAAGAAGAAATGCAGAAGTTTAGTCTTTTGAATGATGACATCCAATTTGACATTCAGTTTGTGTGTGTGTGTGTCTCTCTCTCTCTCTCTCTCTCTCTATATATATATATATATATATATATATATATGGAAAATTGCCCTCTTTACATGCCCTCTCACCCCTCACCCACACAGTCATTCAGCAAATGTAATATATTATGTTTTCTAAGTTATTTTAGTGTGTGGTGACTTAATTCTTGTGTAATGAGGCTCTTTTATTTCCCCTCTTTCCTCTGACATATGTTGTCAGTCAGTCCCAGGCAGATATAAAATGTCACTGAATGTTTTCCTGATGTAGTGAGTGGCAGCTTCTACCTTGTGTAATCTTAGAAAAAAGCTTTGTTATTTTAACTTATCAATGACGTTTTGTACTTTTTATATGATTTGGGTGACCCGCTGATGTGGGAATAAGTCATCTACTAATGATGCTAATAGCCAGGGCTTGAGGTTGAAAACAAGTTCCTTTAGTTGGGGAATCATAGCAGTGGAAGAATGGACTGTGAATTAGTGATCTGAGTTTGATTAGTCGCTTGGATGCTGGAAGAGCTGCCTTGGCCATCCTGAGGGATGGAGAGGTGGCTTCTTGTTGGCTGATCACCACCATGTAAGGACACAAAATGGACAGGACTGGGGACATGGGATTGTTAATTTCAAACTAGCTTCATAGTCCTCATTAGCAAGTGGGTGGAGACTTGCAGATGAAGGATGTTGTGGTTGTAGGCTGTGTACAGTGGTGTGGGTGTTCATGTCAGCGACCAAAAAAGGGTTATAGCTTAATTAAATATGCCCACAATATTGGGATGTCAGTGAGTGTGCATGCCACCTTCATGCATAACTCTTAACCTACTTGTGCAGGAAACAGGGACAAAGCCAAAAACAATAGTGGAAGGAAGCCCCAAACCAGGGACAGGTTTCTAAATATTGCTTTTATATACTTCAGATGTTGCTGCAGTAATAGGTTTTATATTAGCATACATTTTCTGAAAGATATTAACGCCTGCTGTTATTTAGTGACTGTTATCCTCAATGATTTGCCACAAAAAATACACATTCTTTGAGGAGCAGATCAAAAATATGAAGTAAAATAAGGGACATTCTGCAAAATCAGGGATGATTGATATGTTTGCCTCTATGGCTGATTGAATAATAGCCCTTCTAGTTAACTCTTACTGTCATGTTGGGGTCTCCTCATTGTATGAAGAAGTGTAAAAGGGCTCAAGACAGAGAGAGAGACTTAATGGTCAGTTGTCATGGAGGCAAAAAAATAACCTAGAAGAAAAAGAAATAAGAATGGACCACGCGTCAAAGGAACAGCTGACAGTTCTTGGAAGGATGGGGGTGACTTCCCTTGTTAATTAAGTTGGAAGGGCAAGGGTTATAGAATGTGTAGGATGTATTAAACATCCTTTGAATATATGTGAGTAAAATGAAGAGTTTGCTAATGTCATTACACTTGTGCATTCTAGTGGCAAGGTTCTATAACTAAAAACTAGAAATGGTAAAGGACTTCACTGTAGCATTAGTTAGAGAGTGGGGTGACTGTTAAAGACCCATATAAAATACCACAGATGTACTTGTACAAACATGTATAATTATGTATGTTTTATTTATGTGTACGTGTATGCATGTTTGCATTATAAAATGTTAAGCACATCACTGTTGCTTTACTGTGTATGATTTCTTTTGTTCACTGTTTCTCCCCATTGTAGGTTGGACTTTGGGAACTGCTCACTGTCACAGATTGATACTGAACTTCAAACAGCTAGCACTGCTGAAGTCATGTAAGTTAGAACAGCAATGTGTAAGAATTCGGCCTTGTATCATATTGACTGACTTTGTGCATAAAAAGCATGGCTACTTATCTTTGGCAGAATTTCTTTTATTCTTCTGTTTGGGTAGTGTTGTGGTGTTCAGGTTTGTTACAGAGGGCCACTGTTTGTTGAAATGATGTGTGATATATGGAAAGAATCTTTTTCCAAAATGTGCTTCAGCTCAAACAAGGGATGATGTCTTAACCCTGTGGTGCTGGTGGTGGGTTTATATATATATATATATATATATATATATATATATATATATATATATATATATAGTTTCATAGTATAGTACTAGGCTATCTGCCCTACTGCATTTATAAGCCTAGCCAAAGTGTATGTGGCTTTCGCCACCCCATGTAATGATACAAAAGTGTACAATTTAAATTAAATTTAGTTTACTGTGCCTCTATCTAGCAATGACACAGAGATGACCCCCGGGGTAAAACTACGATCACCCATCTATTCGTCCAGACCTCTCCTGAAGAGAGTCAGTGAGGGGCTCCGCCTAACATGGACAGGTATCCCGTTCCAGAGTGCGGGAAGCCCCCGGGCCATGAATCTGTCACTCCAGCATGTCCTATCCATATTTGTGCTGAGGTTCAGATCTTTAGCTCTCGTGGCTCTGATGGATTTGGATTTTTTGAGGTGGAGCATGTCCATTAATTCTGAATTGGACATGGCCTTGTACGTAAGGCACAGATCACCTCTGAGCAGGCGGCATGCTACTGAATAGAGCTGGAGCTTTTTCAGTCTGGCAGCATATGACATATGCTGGAGACCCTTGATCCTCTTTGTAAGGTACTTTTGGGGTCTCTCCAGCTGCTGCAGGTGCCGGGTGAGGTACATACCAAATGGGGCACCTTACTCAATCATAGGCCTGATAAGGGAGGAATATAAGGGTACAGTGACATCCTTTGATCTGGATGTGAATCCCTTCATGATAAGGTGGGCAAGGTAGAAGGTCTTTGTAACCACTTTGGCGACGTGGGTGTCAAATGAGAGGTCACTGTCAACTTGGGTCCCCAGGTCTCTGATTACTTTTTCCGTACTTAATGGATTACCACCTATGTGGTAATTTGTGGGCACTTTGTTTTTTCCAAAGGGGATGACTATACATTTTTTGGCATTTAGTTTAAGGCCATGACTCTGGCACCAGTCATCTGTTTCTGTGAGGCCCTTCTGGAGGATGCATGTGTCAGCTGGTGTGTCGACTATGGCGCCCAGTTTGCAGTCGTCTGCGAACTTTGTCAGCCACAACCCCCCTATGTTTGCCTGCACATCTGAGAAACAAATGCCGAACAAGAGGGGTCCCAAGACAGAGCCCCGTGGGACTCCACCCGTGACCGGCTTAGAGTCTGACATAGCTCCAGCTATTCTGACTTTGTGGGTTCTGTCCTTTAGCCAATTTGCAACCCATCTTGTGACAAATGGGTTTACATTTAAGCTGTTGAGCTTGTCAATGATGCCTGAGTGGGGTATTGTGTCGAAGGCTTTTGCCAGATCCAGGTAGGCTGTATGAACCGCCCTGCCCTCATCGATGGCCCTAGTGACTGTTTCAAAAAAGTCCACCAGGTTTAAAAGACAGGATCTGCCTTTTACAAAGCCGAACCGGGTAGGGTCAATTGTCTGTAGGTCCCCGATGTCTTTGTTTATGAATATTTACTCTTGCACAAACTTGTTACAGAACAAAAATCATATTTACCACAGTCCTTTGTAAAAACTGTTTACAATTAAAATAAAATGAGCAAACACAACAAAACAAATAAAATGTTTCCAACTGTCTAATCAATAAAAAATGGATATGTTGCCATTGATATGAACTTTGCCACTACCTCCGTCACCATCTTTGTGTATATGGGGTTCCTGAAGTAATATAGAAATTGCCTCATGTTTACTAACAGACTGTTAATTCTCAAACAAACTGGTATGGTATGCAGATGATGCATTTACACAATGTCACTGGAGGCAAAGCTCTCACATAAAAACACTCCCAATATCAGTAAGGTTGTCAGTGGTACATATGCTGTACCCCTCACACACAATTCAAAGCAAACACATAGATTCACATATGCTGAGGCACTTTAAATGTAACCTACCTAAACCCCAAAGACCTCCCAGACAAAGTACACATAACAAACCCCCTCAGCAACCCCAAACACACTGTTTCAAAACAACACCCATATAAACACGTACAGCCATATCTTATGGAGCCTCTACTTCTAAGCCCATAACGCAAGCTACCACACAATCCAACATTCTACTCACTGAAGATTCCATCATGAAACACACTGATGTCTCTCTCATCAAGCCTGGTAAGCAGAAAGTCACAGTCACTTGCTTATCAGGGGACAGGAGCCATCATGTTACACACGCGCACTGTTCATTGGACTACAAGTACCAGTATGACTCACTCATAGTCCGTGACATGTGTAAATGACATGAGATGTACCTCCCTACACTATATGAAGACAGACATCATGGAGCTGTTGGAATATGTGCCCCAGGCTGGTATGAGCTTAGCATTGAGCAGCATTTTACCTTCTCCAAGATGGCTAACTTTAATAATTGGCTTAGTTTCTGGTGTCATTCTATGGCGGTGCAATATTTGTCAGCATGGGAAAAGATGGTAAACAGAACATATTGCTTTGCCAGGGATGGTCTGCACCTCTCCCCTCTAAGCTTCTGAATATTAGCTAAAACATTATCTTCACCCATAGTGCCTTTTTTAGGCAATGCCAAACTGAAAGTTCTTCCGGAATAGCAAATCAAAAGCAAGAAAATCTACAAGTTTTACAACTCAATACTAGGAGTCTAAACAAAAACCTCACTGCTTAGAAGCTCTGTCTTTACCCTTAAGAATGCTGATGTCTGTGCAGCCACTGAAATATGGTTTAAAGCCACTGATACAGACCAGTCACTGCACAGACGGGGACTGAAGGTGGATGTGTCTCGACTTACATAATAAATATACCTCGAGGCTGGTCAAAGAGGATGATGCGCTTGAGCCTCTCCACGTTCAAATTACCATGGGCAAAAATCACATACCATTTCCTTGCAAGCTGTAGGATCCCCTCTGTGACCCAGGAAACCCATAACATGTATTTAAGCTTACTGAAAATACTCACCATCCAACCCAATACCATATTCATGGGTGACTTTAATTATCCCAGTATTAACTGGGAATCATATATGACACCAAACGTGCAGATACATAGACTCTTAGATTTTGTAAACACAAACTCCCTGGACCAGATTGTCATTACACCAGCCAGGGGGTATAAACGCACCAGATCTTGTCCTCACTAATATGGAAGCCTGATGCAAATCACCTAATGTAACATCCTCTCTGGAAAGGTCAGACCACAAAATGTTCTCCTTTGAAGTAAAAATAAAAAACAGGACCCTAGCTAATTCTAGAATATTCAGGAAGTACTCTAAGGCTACCTTACTACTATTAAGTGATAACATGACAAAAATTCAATCCCCCATAAACCCTGAGAACACTGCTGTCTCTGCAAAACTGTTGAAAGATATATATGTATAGCCCATAGCTATAAAATTAGATGCTGTGACTTGAGACAAGTATTTAGAGTTTTCGGACATCTTGTCTTTTGTATCCATGAACATCCTACCTCACTGATTGTTTATGGTGGTAAACCATCTGGGGGGTACTTCCTGCTCCCCTGCCCTTCCCCCATATCCCACCCTCCCCCAGCACCTCTACTCTTATCCTAAGCAAACCACTCCCCCTCATTCCTATGCTCCAGTTATATACAACTCTATCTTGTCAACACCCGCATTTCATGCACACCTTACTTTCTTTTATTTAGCCAAACTTATCTGCTCTCCCTTACATCCATCACCTCTACTATACTTTTTTTGCATCTTACTCTACTTTACCATCACAGTGTGCAGCGGTAGCATTGTTGCCTCACAGCAAGAGGTTCTCCTGTTCGATTTTCAGCTAGTGTGCAGGGAGTGCCTTCTGTGTGGAGTCTGCATGTCCTCCCCGCGGGTCGAGTGGCGTTCCAAAAGACATGCGTGAATGGGCGTGCCTTTGTTGAAGGTTGGGTGTCGAGCTGGCAACTCGGCACAGTGAAAATCTACTGCCAATCATTAGTGGACCGGAGTTCCACTGTGGTGACCCCTCACCGGGAAAAGCCAAAAGACAACAACAACTCTACTTTACCATCACAATACAGTCACCAACGCAAAGTATTTTAAATTAACTCCAGGCGTACCACCTTCTCTTCTACTATACACGCAAACTAGCATTGCACCATAATTTTAGTACTGACCAATCACATCTCTCCCATCCATCCTTATCACAAACTGCAAGGTAAAACACCTAACCTTATTATCAAAGCCCACTCTGAAGTCAAAACCTTTCCAACCTTACCTTCAGCTGCACAGACATCACATAACATAATCTCTTTTTACACCTGATATTACATTCAAACACACTAATACCATTTTACTATTTTTAAACCCACTGTCACAGTTGACAAGCTCTTCCTAACCTGCCTAGCCTCTTTACTCTTAATTCTCAACCTCACTACAGCTGTAGCCTCACATACCCCCACACACCAGTACACATCAACAACCTCCTCCAACCCTCTCCCCAATAAATAACACAGCTTCTCACATATCTCTTCCCAGCTTTTCCCCTATATGCTCCCATATTATTTTAAGCCACAAATTGGCCTCTTCACCTCCTATGAAACCAAACTTGACACCAGTACCCTCATCTAGGAATGAAAACACTTCCAATTGTATGCATTCCTCATTACCTATCTACTCAAATGTGGAGACGTACATCCTAACCCTGGCCCACCCTCTAATCCTAACCACAAGAGTAACCCCAAAGATTTAAACATATTTACACTTAACCTTAGAAGTATATGTAATAAAATAGCCCCACTGCATGCCTTGATTGATCAAAATAAACCTGACATACTAGCCCTTACTGAAGCATGGCTACATCCCAATGTAAAAGACTCAGAAATAATACCTCCAAACTTTGCAATAACCAGAAGAGATAGAGCTAAAAAAAAAGGGGGGGGGGATAGCACTTCTATATCCCTCTACATTCAACATCACACCCTATACCAGTAATATACCCATATTTTCCAATGCTGAGGTACTAATCTCCTTTTTGAACCTCAGTATATCAAAAATAATTTGCATAATAGTAATATATATCCCACTAGGTAACAGTATTCCAATGATGGAAAATATGTTATCCTTGATATCCCGAACAATAAACCTTGAAACAATAGTCTTAGGAGATGTAAATATAGATTGGCAAACCATAGCTTCCAACTCTCCCACAAATGGTATAAATCTGTATGTTTTTTCTCAGCTTATCAATGCTCCAACAAGATACAGTAAAGATCTTACCTGCCAATCCACCTTAGACTGGATTCTAGTATCCCACCCTGCTAATTGCACCTCTTCTGGTACACTGTCTAGTTCCCTGAGCGATCATCTGCCAGCTTACTCCCTTAGAACAGACTCCCAACAACTAAGAGTACACACTATACAATCAGTTAGGAACTTAATTCATTTTTGCCAGCATAAATTCAACAGTTTCCTGCAGGAAATAGACTGGACACCCCTTAAACAACTACCCCTTAATGATGCTGTACTATACTTTAACACCACCATCCTTCAAATGTTTAACACACGAGCTCCCATTCGTATGAAAAGAATCAAAAAGAACTCAGCACCATGGCTCTCTAAGGAATGTAAACACCTGATATATAAAAAAACTTTTGTCCATTCTTATTTTACATTCTTTATTTCTGTTTTTATAATGTACATATCCAGGTATATCCATATTTATATTATTACTGTCTTTTAACTCTCCAAAATTTGTTTTTGTCACTTAATTTTCCCATAATTTCTCCACCCTTTTACATTTAAAAAAAAAAAAAAAAAACATGCTTTGTGGTTTCTTCTTCAGCACAATACACAAATATTCTATCACATTTCTTTTTATAAGGCATATTTGCATTCACTTGTAATTTCTTTATCCCCAGTTTCCATTACAAATCCTGACATTCTACTTTATTACCATACCACTTATTTATTTCTTTTATAGCTTTAGTCTTTTTTTCTGGTAAATTTTCCCATGGGGTTAACACAGTAATATTGTACCATTATATTTTTATACCACATTTTCTGATCTTGTTATGTCTCATCAATCTTTAACTTCCACAGTTTTATTTTCTTCATGATAATTTTATATTTCTTCATTAAAGCATTCTTTTTGTCATCTCCCAAAACTGTTCATACTTAGTCTTACTACAAATTTCTTGTTTTCATTTATTTATTTATTTCAGGACTTTATACAAATTTAATGAAGCTGCAAGTGTCACTGGTTCAAGGCCACAGAGAGTACACCCTCCTTGAAAGGCTACAATGCCTTCCACACCTTCAGACTGCAAAACAAACATGTGAGAATCAAAGGAGGCAGTGTTTCTGTCTGTATTAGAGATAAATTCACCTCCTGACTAGTTAGACTGGACAACTCCATGGAGTTACTCCAAGTTCAGATTACTGTGGGTAAGACCCTCATTCAAGTCATAGTTAGATCCCCCTGTATGGATCATGATGCACACAAGGCTTACTTGACCAAACTGGAGTCGATCCAAATATTGCCAAACACTCTGGTCATGTGGGATTTCAATTATGCCACAATCAATTGAGAAACCTGCTTTAGCTCTAACTCACTAGTGCAAAAGTTCTTTGACTTTGTTAACTCAAATTCCTTGGAATAAATTGTTCAGCCCCAACAAGAGGAACAAATATACTAGATCTAGTCCTCAGTAACATGACAAACAGATGCACCACCACACTTGTCGGACCCCCATTAGATAAATCTGAGCACAAATCAGTCGCCTTCGAACTGGCACTAACACAAGACTTCACAAAGGGCAAAGTCAGACTAAACAACTTTACCAAAGCAAACTATACCCTGTTAGGGGAAGGTATAAATGCCCCACCCCAGCTGGAAGTGGTAACTAAAGCCTTATACAATCACTTGTAAAAGTGTATAGACTCAGCGCTTCCGAACAGAATCAAAGCCAGAATCCCAAGTAAAAAATAAAAGGCCGCCCTGATGGACATCCAGCAGAAACAAACTTTACAATAAATGCAAAAAGTTGCTCTTTAAGAAAACTAAGGCAAGGCCCCAACAATGGAAAAACAACCCTTCTCAGTCTCAACAGGCAAATAAGACAACATGTCAAATCCTCTAATGATAACTTTGAGAAAAACTTTAGCAGTTGCAGCCAAAGATAACGATAAGGCATTTTACAGCTACATACATAGCCTAAAAGCTAAGACCCAATCATGTGCCGAACCAGTGACTAACGGTATCACACACACTGATCCCGCAGAGGTAGCAAACCTGCTAGCGGACAGATTTGTTGAAACTTTCACTCCCTTATCCTCTCCAAACTTAATTACAAACCTTGCCCTCAACCCCCCCCCCACCCTACATTTCCGAAGAACAGGTCATTAAGGCCTTGTCTGAGGCAAAACCACAGCCTCTATGGTACCAGGTAGCATCCCAGGCTGTCTCCTAAACAAACTAAAACATGAACTACCATCACCGTTAAGTACCTTATTCAATCACAGCCTAACCACTGGCTTTGTTCCTGCAGAATGGAGAACAGCAACAGTTATTCCCCTCCACAAAGGTGGCTTAGCAACAGAACCAGGGAATTATACACCCATAAGTCTGACCAGCCTCATCTGTAAAGCCATGGAACTTGTCATCATGGGCCTTATAAATAAAGACATAGATGAACTGCAGACCCTGGATCCAACCCAATTCGGCTTTGTCAAGTGCAGATCCTGCTGGTTAAACCTGGTTGATTTCTTCAAAAATGTGATCAAGCCCTTGGCAAAGCATTTGACACACTCCCACACTCAGGCATTACCGATAAACGTAGCAACCTGAATGTAAATCCCTTTGTTGTAAAATGAGCTGCCAACTGCCTCACAAACTGGTCACACATTATCAAAGTGGGTGACTCCACATCAACCTGCAGACCTGTCACCAGCGGGGTGCCACAAGGATCATTGCTGGACCCCCTACTGTTTGGTATATACTTTGAGAAGTTCAGGCCAAAACTAAGGGACTGCGACTGCCCAAGTTTGCGGACGACTGCATTTATTGAATCCCCAAGTGATGTCAGTTTCCTTCAGGAGGGTTTTAACAGGCCAACGACTGGTCTTAAACATGGTCTCAAACTGAAGGCAAAGAAATGCATCATCATTCCCTTCGGTAAAAACAATGTCCCTTCACAGTGTCAAATTAACAGCAGTACTCTATGTACCTACAAAGTGGTAAGAGATCTGGGATCACAAGTAGACTGCGACCTTAATTTTGACCACCATGTGTCTAATGTAGTAAGGAAGGCTTTCTACATAGCACACTTGATTAGCAAAGGCATCACCTGTAGAACAAAGGAAGTTATAATCCCTCTGTTCTAGTCACTAATCAGGCCCATAATTGAGTATAACACCTATTTTGGCATGTACCATACAAAGCATCTGCAACAGCTGGAGAAACCTTGAGGTTTCTAACTAAGAACAACAAGGGACTCCAGCACATGCCTTAAACAGACTGACTAAAGTCCCTGTCACTATACTGAGTATCATATAGACTCCTTAGGGGAGACTTATGCCTAGCTTACAGAGCAGTCTCTGACCCAAGCCTAATGAATTTGCTGCACATCCCTAAATCAAACGGTACTAGAGCTACCCATTCCAGGGTCGCAAGTATGGCCTGCGACTTGAATAGGATCTGCTGGAGGGGCAGATTTGTCTCCCAGCATCTTTAGAATAAGCTGTCAACTCATGTGAAGCAGAACACCTGTATGACATTGTTCAAAAGGAACTGGAGTGGATAGGGCACCATAAATTCTTACCAGGGATAGCACCCATACCCTTCCTGGACATGGGCAGCCATTACTAAATACAGTCCTGGATATTGACTAAAGTATCTATGGTATTAAACTGGGATAAAATGGCTAGGCTTGAAATGACCTCCGGGTCGATAGCTAATAACCTGCTATGATCCTATGATCCTATGAAGCAAAGGGGTCCAGCCTGGTCAACCTGGAAACAAAAATAAACAAAATCATGTTAATTTCAAAACACTGCGTAACAAAGTGACAAAACTAATCAGCAGAGATAAGAAGTCATATTATTCCCAGCTTCATCTTCACATAAAATCAACCCTAGTAAATGTTGGCACTCCATATCTTCTCTACTTAACCCTGGAAGAAATGGAGAGCACACCCTATCACCTGATACCCCTCCATCACAAATAGCCAAAAATTTTAACAAGCAATTCATAAAATCAATTTCAGACCTAGTAACTAACACCCCTAATGCTGGACCCCCCCACACCCTTCAGCCTATTCAGACACCGATCCCAGGCCATCAACTACTTCTAACCCTGTCATTACTAACCCTCAAACTCAACATAATGTCATACAAACCCAATTCTCATTTTAGCCCATACCCACTGACACCATTAAGAAACTGCTACAAAAACTAAAACCCTGCTCTACTTCAGCTAACAATCTCCCCCCAAACTACCTCAAACTGGCTGCTAACTCAGTCACCCACCCAATCAGTATACTTGTAAATAGGTCTTTATCCAAATCAGAAGTACCTACCATATGGAAACAATCTCACATCACCCCCATCCACAAAGGAGGCAACTCTTTTGATCCATCCAATTTCTGTCCTATATCCACCTTGTCACCCATATCTAAAATTCTCGAGAGAGGTATCCATGAGCAGGTAATTCATTGTGGAACTTTTTTCCCCAGGCCTCCACTGAAAAAGGGTACCTTTTGACCCAGTAGACATTCCCGGTAAACAAATGAAAATAAATAAATAATGCAATATCTATGGCAAAACAATCTTTTTAACCAAAACCCAGCATGGCTTCCGACCTAGCCACAGCACAGCTACAGCCCCATTATCTTTTACAGACACTGTGAACAAGGTCAGAGATGCAGGATGCTATACAGCCTCAGTATTCCTTAATCTCTCCAAGGCCTTTGACACAGTGTCTCACCCCTTACTTTTGAACATACTGTCTTAACTTAGGCTTCTCACATAACACAGTAAAATGTTTTCAGAGCTACCTCAAGGATCGTAAACAAGCAGTGAAATGGTCCAACAAACTCTCACCCTTTCACCACAACCCTACTGGAGTCCCCCAAGGCTTCATCCTAGGACCCCTACTCTTCAACATTTTCACAAATAACCTTCACACTGCCTCTCACCCTGAGACCCTGATTCAATATGATGATGATTCCACTATAATCTGTACTGCTCAATCACTGCCAGAACTACACTCAAAAACTCAACAGTCCTTTACAGCAGTTGAATCCTGGCTAAGAAATGCCCAACTCTTTCTTAATTCAAAGAAGACAAAACTAGTACTCTTTCATCCCACAAACACCTCCATTGTCACTGATCATTTTAACATCCTTGCAGCTGACAAAACTGCCATAGAAATAGTGCAGGAAACCAAACTTCTACGTTTTATCATTGACAATAAACTTTCATTTGACCCCCATATAAAGCAAAATATAAAGAAAACTCATCAAAAACTGAGACTCTTTTATAGAAGCAAACATTTATTTACTGCAGCAACCAAAACTACCCTTGCAAAAACATTTGTACTTCCCTCTCTTCTTTATGGTGCCCCCTGCCTTAACTAACTTGTAAAATTCTACCCTAAGCAAGTTGGGACAGTGCTACAACAAAGTTCCAAAGTTTGCTACAAACTCTAAATATCACACACACACCACTGCAGACCACTCCTAGAATTAAACTGGCTTGAACTAGCCAACCAATGTGCCTTTCTTCAGCTATCCACCTTGCACAACCTTATTTTCAAGCCTACTGCCTGCCCTGCACTAACCAGTCTAGTTACACCTTACACACCAAATCGATCCCTGCTATCAGAAGACAGAAATCCCTTAGCTATCTCAAAACCCACAAGGAAACCTGGTCACTCTCTGTATTCATACTCTGTCTCTGTACATTGGAATTCACTATCAATAGCTACCAGGTCTATGCCTAGCCTAACCCATTTCAAAGCCTCTTTAAAAAAATCATCTCAGAAGTACATGGCTCTGCTCCTGCATAAAGCCTGCCTAGTGCTCAGGTCTTCCTCTTCTGTCACATTTGAATCCCTCACAGACTGCAAGATCCTAAAGCTCTTCTAACTCCTTCTCTGCTTCTATACCATATCCTTAAGCTACTGCTTAGGTTTTATTGCTTCTATTCATCTTAACTCTCTCGCTATATGTCTGACACTGTCTACATCATGTATGATGAGAGTGACTATTATGGTCTGTAATGTTTTAACTGTATAGAATTGTCTAGATTTGTAGTAATATATTACATCTTGTAGCAGTTTATTCTTTCAACTTATATTTTGTATAGTATTTCCAATGTAATCTTATTTCCAATGTAATTTTTGAAGCTGCGGTGGTACAGCGGTAGCGTTGTTGCCTCACAGCAAGATGTTCTTCTGTTCAATTCTTGGCTGGAGTGCCTTCTGTGTGGCGTCTGCATGTCCTCCCTTTGATCGAGTGGCCTACGAAAGACATGCTTGAATGGGTGTGCCTTCTCTGAAGGTTGGGCGTCGGGCTGGCAACTCGGCACCATAAAAATCTACTGCCAATCATTAGCAGACCGGTGTTCCGCTGTGGCGACCCCTAAATGGGAAAAGACGAAAAGACAAACAATTTTCAATGTAATCTTTCTTGTATTGAATTATACTGTATTTGTATTGTACTGTATGTGGAGCTTTTCTCCCCGGGCCTCTGCTGAAAACGGGTTCTGTAGACCCAGTCAGACCACCCCGGTAAACAAATGTCAAACATATATATACATATATATATATATATATATATATATATATATATATATATCATCATCTTCTTTCGGCTGTTCCCGTTAGGGGTCGCCACAGCAGATCATCTGTTTCCATTTCTTCCTGTCCTCTGCACCTGCATGTCCTCTGTCACCACATCCATAAACCTTATCTTAGGCCTTCCTCTTTTCCTCTTACCTGGCAGCTCCATCCTTAGCATCCTTTTCCCAATATACCCAGCATCCCTCCTCAGCACATGTCCAAACCAATGCAATGTCGCCTCTCTTGCTTTGTCTCCAAACTGTCCAACCTGAGCTGACCCTCTAATATACTGATTCCTAATCCTGTCCATCCCAGTCACACCCAGTGCAAATCTTAACATCTTTAACTCTGCCACATCCAGCTCTGACTCCTGCCTTTTCATCAATGCTACCGTCTCCAACCCGTATAACATAGCTGGTCTCACTACCCTCTTGTAGACCTTCCCTTTCACTCTTATTGGTACCCGTCTGTCACAAATCACTCCTGACACTCTTCTCCACCCATTCCACCCTGCCTGTACTCTCTTCTTCACCTCTCTTCCACTCTCACCATTACTCTGAACTGTTGATCCCAAGTACTTAAACTCATCCACCTTTACCAACTCTACTCCCTGCATCCTCACCATTCCTCTACCCTCCCTCTCATTTACACACATATATTCTGTTTTAGCCCTGCTGGCCTTCATTACTCTCCTCTCTAAAGCATATCTCCACCTCTCCAGGGTCTCCTCAACCTGGTCCCTACTCTCACTACATATCACATGCCATCTGCAAACATCATAGTCCACGGGGCCTCCTGTCTAATCTCATCTGTCAACCTGTCCATCACCACTGCAAATAAGAAAGGGCTCAGAGCTGATCCTTGATGGAATCCCACCTCCACCTTAAACGTATCTGTCACTCCCATCGCAGTCCTCACCAATGTCACACTACCCTTGTACATATCCTGTACCACTCTTACATACTTCTCTGCCACTCCCGACTTCCTCATACAATACCAAAACTCCTCTCTAGGCTCCCTGTCATATGCTTTCTCTAAGTCCACAAAGACACAATGCAACTCCTTCTGACCTTTTCTGTATTTCTCCAACAACACTCTCAGAGCAAATATTGCATCTGTAGTGCTCTTTCCTGGAATGAAACCATACTGCTGATCACTAATCATCACCTCCCTTCTTAACTAGCTTCCACTACTCTTTCCCATATCTTCAAGCTGTGACTGATCAGTTTTATCCCTCTGTAGTTACTGCAGCTCTGCACATCACCCTTATTCTTAAAGATGGGTACCAAAACACTTTTTCTCCACTCCTCAGGCATCCTGTGACTTTCCAAAATTTCATTAAACAATCTAGTTAAAAATTCTACTGCCATTTTTCCTAAGCACCTCCATGCTTCCACTGGTATGTCATCTGGGCCAACAGCCTTTCTATTCTTCATCCTCTTCATAGCTGTCCTTACTTCCTCCTTGCTAATCTGCTTCACTATCCCCACATCATCCAACCTTCTCTCTCTCTCTCATTCTCTAAATTCATCAGCCCTTCAAAGTACTCTTTACATCTACTCAACACACTCTCCTCACTTGTGAGTATGTTTCCCTCACTGTCCTTTATCACCCTTACCTGCTGCACATCCCAGCTCTGTCCCTCTGTCTAGCCAATTGTTACAGGTCCTTTTCTCCCTCTTTAGTGTCCAATCTCTCATACAACTCTCTATATGCCTTATCCTTAGCCTTCATAACCTCTCTCTTTGCCATGCGCCTCATCTCCTTATACTCATGTCTACTTTCTTCATCTCTTTTACAGTCCCACTTCTCCTTCGCCAGCCTCTTCCTCTGTATACTCTCTTGTACTTCCTCATTCCACCACCATGTCCCATTGTCCTCCTTCCTCTGTCCAGATGTCACACCAAGCACCTTCCTAGCAGTCTCACTTACTAGCTCTGCTGTAATTACCCAGCTATTCGGTAACTCTTCATTGCCTACCAGTGCCTGTCTTAACTCCTCCCTGAATTCCACCTCACAATCACCATTTTTTTTTTAACTTCCACCATTTAATCCTTGGCCCTTCTTTCACACTCCTCCTCCGCTTCTTAATCACCAACATCATCCTGCAGACCACCATTCTATGCTGCTTAACTACACTTTCCCCAGTCACCACTTTACAGTCTCCAATCTCCTTCAGACTGGCCCTCCTACATAGGATATACTCCACCTGTGTGCATCTTCCTCCACTCTTGTAAGTCACCCTATGCTCCTCCCTCTTCTTAAAATACGTATTCATCACAGCCATGTCCATCCTTTTCGCAAAATCCACAATCATCTGACCTTCTGCATTCCTCTCCTTAACACCATACCTACCCATTACTTCCTCATCCCCTCTATTCACTTCACCAACATGCCCATTGAATTCCGCTCCAATCACTAGTCTTTCACCCTTGGGTACACTCACCACCACTTCATCCAACTCACTCCAAAATTTTTCTTTCTCATCCATCGCACACCCAACTTGTGGAGCATATGCACTAACAACATTCATCATTACACCATCAATTTCAAGCTTCATAAACATCACTCTATCATACACTCTCTTCACCTCCAAAACACTCTTGGCATACTGTTCCGTTAGGATAACCCCTACCCCATTTCTTCTGCCATCCACACCATGATAGAACAATATGAACCCACCTCCTATACACTTGGCCTTACTTCCCTTCCATCTGGTCTCTTGCACGCACAATATATCAACCTTGCTTCTCTCCATCGTATCAGCCAGCTCTCTCCCTATACCAGTCATACTGCCGACATTCAAAGTTCCTACCCTCAGTACTACACTCCTAACCTTACTCCTCTCTTCCTGCTTTCGTGCATGCCTTCCCCCTCCTCTTCTTCTTCAGCCTGTGTGTGTGTGTGTGTGTGTGTGTGTGTGTGTGTGTGTGTATGTATATGTATATATATATATATATATATATATATATATATATATATATATATATATATATATACATATATACATATATACATACGTGTGTGTATATATATATATATATATATATATATATATATATATATATATATACACACACACACACATATGTATATATACACACATACATACATACATACATATAGAGGATGTGAGGCATGCCCATCTTCAGGTGATGCAGATGTGCATTCAGTGTGAGAAATGTTTGTTCAAGCTAAAACACTTTTTAGAAGTGGAGTTTGCACTTTGTATACTGACCTAGGCATCTGACTCCTTAGCAGTTACACTGAGAGAACTTCAAGAATTTCTGTGACTCAGTGTACCATGAGTTTGTGTTATAGTCAGAATTTGGACTTGTGTAATTTATACTTGTAGAATCTTTTAATGGCAAATACTTTGTTAGCTTATTTGATGACATTAGTTAGTGCACTGTGATTTAATTTGCTTTTACGTTCAGTATGTAATGTTCTGGTACATTTTATAGCATACAGTGATGTACTGTAAGAACTACCTAGTTATGAAACTGAATTTTTAGGCCCCATACCTCAAATTAATGACAGGCATGTATTTCCTTATGACTTATACTAGGAACTGTTTAATTATCAAAACAGATTTGTGGATCCCACCCCTTTTTATCACTTATTGTAATAGTGATTCCAGTCAAGATTACCTTTGTAAAAAACTGTAAATTTGAATAAGTAATATACTTAATTTATTTGCCTATTTAGTGTTCGTCTTCTTTTCATGAAATTATACATATCAATTTTTTGATTAATATGTACGTAAAACTCATTTTTTTCTTGTATTTCATCTGCATTGCCATTGTTTTTGACTATTTATTTACAGAGATTTTTTAGAGCATGATATTTATGGAGAAGCATGGCTCCAAACTAATCCTATTTAGGATGGTAATCTCTGATGAGACGAGATACATCTTCAGTAATTTTTAAGAATTAGCTTCAAGTGTTTGGACAGCTAAGCAGATAAAACCTTCACAGACTGCTGATGTACCCATTCCCTTCCCATAATGCACAGTGCAGCCATCTCTATCTAGTTTCTTTTTGCTGTTCAAAATTGTTGGCCAGAAAGGAAATAACTACAGGCTGCTTTGAGAATTTTGAACACTTTTGATGTGGGTTCAGGTGTAGTAAATACCATTTTCTCTTTTTTTCTTCTTTTTCTTCTTTTTCCTTGTGTGTGTGTGTGTGTGTGTGTGTGTGTGTGTGTGTGTGTGTGTGTGTGTGTGTGTGTGTGTGTGTGTGTGTGTCTGTGTGTATGTCACAAGTTTCCATTTTAACTTCCCCTTGTGGGGAAAACACATTTTTCCTTATTCCTCTGCCCAGGGCATTGGTCTACCATTTTACTCCATTGTGAGCCCCCCCCCCCCCCTTTTTTCAGATGTTCCTGCAGCAGGTTCATTTGGTCTGCTGACATGCATATCAAATGTCTGTTCTGTTTGTTTTATTTTTTTTTTTTAACAAGTATTATCTTTATTAAATTATCAGTTATGAGACAGGCAGTCATACATTTATAAAAAATAAAAACAAACCATATTGACATAATCTTAGTTGAAAGCATTATACATCACAAACCATACTGAATTAATTTTAGTTGCAAACATTATACATCACTTATAATCTACCCAACCACTGTCAGTCAGACATTACATAGCTCATTCAAATCCTGCCTTCTTTTAAACTTTATTACTCCCTTGTATGTATTGTTCCACAGTTCCATTTTTTCTATGTAATTTGCCCCTGCCCTTAGCTAAAGATCCCAAATCCAGTTGTTTTTTTTCCTCTGTTACTATATTCACTACTTCTAGTACAGTTGGTTTAGACTTTGATTTCCATTTTCTAATAATTGCTTTTTAGCAGCCACCATAATTAGACTCAGCAAGGCCTTAACATGTCTAGGCAATTCCGATTCTGTATCATAGCTCAGGAGAATCATTTCCCTAGATATACCAACTTGCTTAGCTAGTATCTCTGTTAGAGTAGTCTGCAGGGAATCTTTAAAATCTGCCAACTCATTACACTTCCAGAAAATATGTTCACAATTACCTCTTTCTTCCCCATTACACCTCCAACATTTGCTGTCTACCTGAGGAAAAATTGTCTGGAGTCTTCTTGGGGTATAAAAATACCTATGTAAACATTCACAAGCAAAAATCCTAAATCTTCTAGATTTTGTTGAATATTTGGGAGACATACATATACCCCCATTGTTTCTTTGTGAATTGCTTATTCAGTCTCTCTTCCCAATCCTTTCTAACCTCCTGTGATTGATTCGTATAGTGACCATGCAGTATTTTATATGCTCTACTAATTATTCCCTTTTGAACAGTAGCTTCTGTTGTAGATTCTACTAAACTCTACCAGTGCTGGACTTTCATTTAGGACCCACCTATTTTTTTTGTCTCTTTGCCTATACTGTGATATCAATCCTTGATAGGGAAGGCAGTCTCTAACCTGCAGTCCAAATACATTCTTGGCATCTTCCCATTCTGTTACCTTTCCCCCTCTAGTTATTTGCTCCCAGTACCATGGTTCCTTTAACAGTTTTCTCCAATAAATTCCAGCCTCCTCTTGCTTATTGTTTGTATCCCTAATTGCAGTCATCCCTGTCGGCAGAATCTCCTTTCTTCATTTCCGTGTTAGCTTAGTTTTTACAGTACTTACTGCTACTTTATGTTCTGTATGATTATTGTTATTCTCTTTAAAGATCTGCATCCAAAATACCAGTCTCTCCTTATTTCTCCAGCTTCCCAGTTTCATCATCATTCTTTTCCTCTTTGAATTATAGGTTATTGCTTGTGCTATGTAGAGGAGCCTTAACTGTATAGCTCTGAAATACCCATTCAAATCAGGTAATCCCAGTCCATCATGTTGTATTGGAAGAATCAACTTATCCCAGTTGACTCTTGCCATCTTCCCCTCCCATATAAAATCCTTTAGCTCTTTATTAATTACTGTCTGCAACCTTTCCTGTGGTTGATAAAAATATGCCTGACCTGTGCATAAGACTTCTTCTTCTTTTGGCTGTTCCCATTAGGGGTCGCCACAGCATATTATCTGTTTCCATTTCTTCCAGTCCTCTGCATCTTGCACTGTCACACTAGTTACCTGCATGTCCATTGTCACCACATCCCTAAACCTTATCTTAGGCCTTCCTCTTTTCTTCTTACCTGGAAGCTCCATCTTTAGCATCCTTTTCCCAATATACCCAGCATCCCTCCTCAGTACATGCCCAAACCAAACCAGTCTCACCTCTCTGGCTTTGTCTCCAAACCGTCCAACCTGAATTGACCCTCTAATATACGGATTTATAATCCTTTCCATCATCATCACACCCATTGCAAATCTTAACATCTTTTACTTTGCCTTCTCCAGCTCTGACTTCTGCTTTTTTGTCAATGCCAGGATCTCCAACCCATATAACATAGCTGGTCTCACTACCCTCTTGTAGGCCTTCCCTTTCACTCTTACTTGTACCCATCTGTCACAAATCACTCCTGACACTCTTCTCCACTCACTCCACTCTGACTGTACTCTCTTCTTCACCTCTTGTCCACATTCACCATTACACTGAACTGTTGATCCCAGGCTTCTAAATTCATCCATCTTTGCCAACTCTACTCCCTGCATCCTCACCATTCCTCTATCCTGTTTCTCATTCGCACGCATATATTCTGTCTTAGTCCTGCTGACCTTCTTTCCTCTCCTCTCTAGAGCACATCTCCACCTCTCCAGGGTCTCTTCAAATTGTTCCCTACTCTCACTACAGATCACAATGTCATCGGCAAACATCATCCTCCACGGGAATCCCTGTCTGATCTTGTCTGTCAACCTGTCCATCACCATTGCAAATAAGAAAGGCCTGAGAGCTGATCCTTGATGTAATCCCATCTCTACCTTAAATGTATCCGTCACTCCTACTGCAGACCTCACCTCTGTCAATCTACCTTCATACATATCTTGTACCACTCTTACATACTTCTCTGCCACTCCTGACTTCCTCATACAGTACCACAGTTTTTCTCTAAGCACCCTGTCATATGCTTTCCTTCTGACCTTCTCTGTACTTCTCCATCAACACTCTTGGAATAAACATTGCATCTGTAGTGCTGTTTTCCGTCATTAAACCATACTGCTGATCACTAATCCTCACCTCCCTTCTTAACCTAGCTTCCACTACTCTTTCCCATAACTTCATGCTGTGATTGATCAGTGTTATCCCTCTGTAGTTACTACAGCTCTGCACATCACCCTTATTCTTAAAAATCGGTACCAAAACACTTCTTCTCCACTCCTCAAGCATCCTTCCCTTTCCAAGATTTCATTAAACAATCTGGTTAAAAACTCCATTGCCATCTCTCCTAAACACCTGGACCAACAGCTTTTTCCATTCTTCATCCTCCTCATAGCTGTCCTTACTTCCTCCTTGCTAATCCACTGCACTTCCTGATTCACTATCCCCACATCATCCACCCTTCTCTCTCTCATTCTGTTCGTTCATCAGCCCCTCAAAGTACTCTTTCCATCTGCTTGGCACACTCTCCTCACTTGTGAGTATGTCTCCCTCGTTATCCTTTATTACCCTTACCTGCTACACATCTTTCCCAGCTCAGTCCCTCTCTCTAGCCAATCTGTACAGGTCCTTTTCTCCCTCCTTTGTGTCCAACCTTTCATAAAACTCTCTATACGCCTTATACTTGGCCTTCGCCACCTCTATCTTTGCCATACACCTCATCTCCTTATACTCTTGTCTACTTTCTTCATCTGACAATCCCATTTCTTCTTCACCAACCTCTTCTCTGTGTACTCTCCTGTACTTCCTCATTCCACCATCAGTTCTCCTTGTCCTCCTTCCTCTGTCTAGATGTCACCTTCTCCCTTACCAGCTCTGCTGTAGTTACCCAGCTATTTGGTAACTCTTCACTGTCACCCAGTACTTGTCTTAACTGTTGCCTGAACTCCACCTCACAATCACCCTTTTTCAACTTCCACCATTTGACCCTTGGCACGTCCCTCTCACTCCTCCTTCTCTTCTTGATCACCAACATCATTCTACAGATCACCATCCTATGCTGCCTAATTACGCTTTTCCCTGTCACCACTTTACAGTCTCCAGTCTCCTTCAAACTGATCTTCCTGCATAGGATATAATCCACCTGTGTGCATCTTCCTCCACTCTTGTATGTCACCCTGTTCTCCTCCCTCTTCTTAAAATACATATTCACCACAGCCATGTCCATCCTTTTTGCAAAATCCACTACCATCTGACCTTCTGCATTCCTCTCCATAACGGGTCTATATTAGAATGTCGAAGGTTTAATGCTTCGAATCGCTAGATATCGAACTTTAGTGATCGAAACATTAAACCATCGGAATTCTAGTAGACCCTGTAAAAAAAAAAAACAAGTAAAGGGTGTTAAGGCAGGGAAGCAAGCCCCCCTGCACCCCCCCATACCCCCCGCTACTTAAATATACAAACTCCAATATCGCACTTTAACGGAGTATGGTGCAGAAAGGAAAGATTTCCCTTTCCCACACTGTAGCGTGATCTCGGAGTTCGTATATTTAAGTAGCAGGGGGTGTGGTGGGCATAGCCCCCCATGTGGGTGGTGCAGGGGGGCTTGCCCCTCTGCCTACACTCGTTAGTTTTTTTTTTTTTGGTCCTAAAAATATTTTTATAGGTGTTCGATCATTTACTAGTTTGATGCTTACAGTTCGATGTTTATACATTCGAACTATTAAACTTTCGCGATTGTAATATAGACCCCACCATAACACCATACCTACTGATCATTTCCTCATCCTCTCTGTTTTCTTCAGCAACTTACATTGAAATCCACTCCAGTCACCACTCTCTTACCTTTAGGTACACTCACCACCACTTCATCCAACTCACTCCAAATTTTTTTTTTCTCATCCATCGCACACCCAACTTGCAGAGCATATGCACTAACAACATTCATCATCACACCATCAATTTCCAGCTTCATAAACATCACTCTATCAGACACTTTTTTCACCTTCATATCACTCTTGGCATACTGTTCCTTCAGAATAACCCCTACCCCATTTCTCCTCCCAGCCACACCATGATAGAACAATTTGAACCTGCTGCCTCAGTTACACCTGGCCTTGCTCCCCTTCCATCTAGTCTCTTGCATGCATAATATATCAACCTTCCTTCTCTCCATCATATCAGCTAGCTCTCTCCCTATAGCAGTTGTACTACCGACATTCAAAGTTCTTCCCCTCATTACCACACTCCTAACCTTCCTCCTCTCTTTCTGCCTTCGGGCGTGTCTTCCCCCTCTTCTTCTCCTTCCCGTTCTCCTTCAGCCAACAGTAGCCCAATTTCCACCAACACCCTGTTGGCTAACAGTACTGGTGGCAGTCATTGTTAACCCGGACTTCGACCTATCCGGTATGGAAATCTGTTTTGTTGTCCACATATGTCATTTGGCAAATGTTTTACATTGGATGCCCTTCCTGACATAACCCTCCCCATTTATCTGGGCTTGGGACCAGCATGAAGAAATGCACTGGCTTATGCATCCCCAGTGGCTGGGTTTAAATGTATATAAGACTAAAAGCATTTTAACTGCTTGTATCTTACTATCCGTATCTATATAACACAGCTTTCAATTTCTTAGTTTTTGTATTATGCTTTGTTTAGTCTTTTCTCACATATCCTTAGCTACCACACCAGAAATATTTTTAATCCATACTCCTAAGTACTTCATTTTATTATATCACCATAAATATGGATATTGCTGAACCAATTCTTGTGTGGGTACATAATTTACAGCTTTTGCCTTTGTTTTAGCTTCATTCATTTTGTATCCCAAAAAGATATGAAACTATTTCAAAATGTTCAACAACACTGAAATGTCCTTTTGTTGTTTTATCAGGTATAAAATAATATCATCTGCAAGTAGAGCCAGCTTTTTTTGATTACCATACCAATTATTTTCTTGAATTTCTGAGTCCCTTACTTTCTTTGCTAGTGCTTTTAAATATAATGTAAATAAGAAAGGGGAAAAAGGACTCCCCTGCCTGTTTCTTCTGGTCAAGCAGATATTATCAGAGAGGAACCCACTACTTTAATATTCACCTCCGATAACCTCATATATCCTCCTAATCAACCTTATAATTTTATCTTGGGAATGCAAATGCTCCCATTGCCCTACTTGGAAAGTCCCAGCTTACTCTTTCAAATGCTTTCTCTGCATCAAGACCCACCAACTACAGTGGTACGTTCTTACATTCTGCTTCCCTATGGATCATCAGTGTTCTGTTAATGGTGTCAAATGTTTGCCTCCCCTCCACAAAACCGCATTGATCCATATCTGTCAATTTTGGCATAACGTTTGCCATTATTTTAGCCATTATAGATATAAATACTTTGTAATAATGATTTAATATTGAAATGGACCTGTATGAAGTTGGATCTGGTGGGTGTTTGCCCTCTTTAGGTGTCAAAGCCATCACCGCTTTCTTCCAGGATGCTTGTACTACTTCTCTTAAAATACTGTTAAACAAAACCTTCCAGATCTTTATCAGTTTTTCCCTTCTTGCTTCCAAACTTCCACAGGAATACCATCTATTCCTGGGGACTTTCCTATAGATTGGTTATATGTCATTATTTTTATCTCATCTACTCCTAAATGTTAGTAATTGAGACTCATCTACATCTAACCTTGACATATTTAATTCTTCTGTAAACATTTCCATTTGTGCCATTTCTTGTTTTCCATATTTCTGTGCTTTATGCAGACTTTCATAGAATTTCCAAAATATTTCTTGTACCTCTACAGGATCTGTTATCTTCCTTGCTATAGGCTCGGTTAGCTTGGTGATAGCCCATTCTACTTTCTGTTGCCTGCATTTTTGTGCTAAAAGTTTTTGTGCTCTAGTATTATTATAAAAAATCAGCTGCTTAACAGCAATCTTTCTAAACTCATGCATATTATTGAGGTAATCCCTTATTTCCTAATTAGCATCTGCATTTGCTCCTCCTTTTCTTCTGTGAGATTCCCCCTATTCTGCAATACTTTAACATTTGTCAGTCTCTCTAAATAATTTTTGTTACTCCTCTCTTTCTTTTATTTCCACCCTATTTTAAACTCTACTTTAATGTTATCCTGCTGTGTAGCTATATTTTAGGAAAAATTACTGTCTTCTCTAGTAGCTCTTGAATAATTTCCTCTACACACTCCTTAAATTCATCTCTTTTCAACAGATAGGTGAGAAAGCACCAGTGTCTCATTTTACCCTGTGTTTTTTTTTTTAGTTATTATTGGTGCATGATCTGAAATAGTTATTGGATGTATATCAAGACTTTCAATTAAATGCACATGTTCCTGTGAAATGTAAAGTCTTTCTTGCCTAGCCCAGTTTTTGTATCTTGGGGAGTAATATGTAGATTCACTCTGCGCTCCTAGTACAAAATTCATATCTTCCATGCCAAATATTTTCATAAATTTTTGAAAAATGTATTTTCCCTTCTAGGTCCCCCAGACACATCTTCACTGATGCAAATCAAATTCCAGTCCCCACCTATTAAGTAATATTCCTTGCTGAAAGCTGATTATTTCTTCCAGAATTTTCTTAAGCTCCATCATAGCAGTTTTAGGTAGAATATAAGTACATGCCAGTGTAATCCTCCTCCTTTGCCAGTAGCCCTTAGTACTACAAATCTGCCATTGCTATCTTTTTTATCCTCTTCTATCATTATTGGAGCTCCTCTTGCAATTATATAAGTACTCCTCTTTTCCTTTGTCACAGGTATTCTACTGAATAACTATCCTGGAAACCTTTCTTTATCAAATTGGCATTTTCAGTTCAAGTATGTCTCCTGTAACATAGCTATTTGCACTGTATGTTTTTAATATTGTTCACTACTCTTTCTTTTTTTGTATTTATCTGCGAGATCATTGACATTTAAACACATTACAGAAGGCATCATTATGTTAAAAAGTTCTATTTGAGCTTATGTTACATCTTACAAAACTTTTTGTTTCATTGATAGCCCTCACAAAAATGAGCATGCCCCCAATACCTCCTAAAACCTTTTAACTTAATATTAACACACAAAACTATAACCATCTTCAAATATTGAAATTTTACCTTTCTAAAAGGAACAAGTGTCCCAAACTGACAGCCACACTCATAGACTTTGGTTAACCTAATAAAGATTATCCATGCTAAGACGAATGGTACAGCCTTTGCTTCTACAAAGTGCTGTCTGGTTTTGTCTTATCTTTAAAGCTCTCCCAGATATGAAAACACTTGAATGCTTTCAGAAAACATTATCTCCTAGCCATTTTTGTTTATCAGATTGTCTCCATGGAGACATGAGAACCAGATACAGAGTTGCTTCTAAGCATACATTCATTTGCTAGAAAAATCACCACAGGCAAAATCCAATACCACTTCCTTGCAAGCTATAGATCCCCTCTGTGACCTAGGAAACCCATACCATGTATTTAACCTTATTAGAAACACTTAACTATCCAACCCAATACCATATTCATGAGTGACTTTAATTACCCCACTATTAACTGGGAATCCTATATGACACCAAATCATACTGGATCTGGTCCTCACTAATATGGGAGAGTGCTGCACACCCCCTACTGTAATGCCTTCCCTGGTAAGGTCAGACCACAAAATGGTCTCCTTTGAAGTAAAAATAAAACCTGGACCCCCAGCCAAACCTGAAATATTCAGGAACTATTCTAAGGCTAACCTCTTGCTATTAAGTGAGAACCTAATAACATTTTTTCTTATTTTTTTTTAAATTCCTATTGTATATTGAAATTTGTAATACTATGTTCTTCACCTATATTACTGTATCACTTAATTTCTTATGATTTATTTACATTGTATAATTGTCTTTTATGGAGATTTTCTCCCCGGGACTACATTGAAAATGGGCTCATCTTGGCCGAATGGACTATCCTGGTAAACAAACTGTAAAATAAAAAAAAAAAACACAGAGAACACTGCTGCCTATGCAGAACTTTTCACAGAAACCCTGTACAAGTATGTTAATAGCTGCATCGAGGCAGCTGTACCCACCAGGAAGAAGTACAGAATTAACTCAAAAAAACAAGCCACCCTGGTGGAATCACAAAATCAATAGGCTATATAACAGAAGGAAGAAAATCATGGCAACAATTAAGAGGTACAGCACCCAGCAGGATAAAAGCACTCTGGTCAAACTAAGCAAACAACTCAGAGGACAAACAAAGTCTAACAAAGCCATATTTGAGGTACGTTTGGGCTCGCAGTCCAAGGACAACCACAAACCATTCTTTACCTTTATCCGCAACCTCAAAGGCAATACACAATTGTGTGCAGAGCTCATTGTAAATGGAGCTACCTATACTGAGCCAGAAGATATAGCAAACCTCCTGGCTGATAAATTCAGCTACAACTTTACCCTGCTCTCCCCCTCAACCTTCGCTCAGGAAATATTGTCAAATATAACTCTCCCTACTATCAATAGGGAACAGGTCCTTAATGTTCTGTCTAAGACCAAAAACATTGCCTCAATGGGCCCAGACAATATCCCAGGATGCCTTCTAAATAGCATGAAACATGATCTGTCAGGGCTTCTGCAATTACTGTTTAACTGTAGCCTCCAAACAGGCTTTGCGCCTCATGAATGGAGAAAGGCAACAGTCATACCTCTGCACAAAGATGGGCCATTTACAGACCCTGGAAACTACAGACCCGTGCGTCTCTCCAGTCTTATATGTAAAGTCATGGAAAGGATTATCATGGAGATGATCAAAAGAGATATAGTAAACCTTCAGACACTGGACCCGACCCAGATTGGTTTTGTCAAGGGCAGGTCATGCCTACTCAATCTGGTGGACTTCTTTGAGAAGGTCACCAAAGCGATGGACGAGGACAAAATTGTTCACATTGCCTACCTTGACCTGGCCAAGGCATTTGACACAATACCTCACTCGGGCATTGTTGACAAACTCAAGAGGTTAGGTACAAACCCGTATGTTACCCAGTGGATAGCCAACTGGCTCACAGACAGGACCCAGAAAGTTAGAATTGGGGAGTTGACTTCTACAAAGAGCCCAGTCACAAGTGGAGTCCCTCAGGGATCAGTCTTTGGACTGCTCCTTTTTGGCATTTACTTCTCATAAATCAAGGCCAATGTCAGTGGTCTCTGGCTGACTAAATTTGCAGATGATTGCAAAGTAGGAGCTATCATTGAGTTTTACACTAACATAAATGTTCTCCAGGAGGATCCGACACAGAAAAACAACTGGTGTCAGAGCCATGGACTAAAACTAAATGCCAAGAAATGCATAATAGTATCCTTTGGGAAGTCGTCCATCCCTGGTAACTATCATATTGACAAAACACCCTTTAGAGTTGACCCATTAGTCAGGGACTTAGGGACACACATAGATAGTAATCTAGCCTTTGACCTTCAATTGTCTACAGTGGTGAGAATATCATTCTGTGTTGCACTAGTTATAAACAAAGGCATTGCATCTAAGTCCAAGGAGGTCATTGTTCCACTGTAATTGACATTCATCAGACCTATCATTGAGTACAATGTCCCATTTGGTGTGTACCTAACCAGGCATATCCAACAATTGGAATGTCCACAGAGGTTCCTCACTAAACGAATACAGGGCATAAGTAAAATATCCTATGCAGACCGCCTCAAGGCCCTATCCCTTTACTCTGTCACCTGCAGGCTTTTGAGGGGTGATCTATGCCTGGCATACAGGGTATTGTCAGGCCCCATGCTGATGGAACTCCTGTTTATCCACAAAGCAAACAGCACCAGAATTACTGTTCTAAAGACTTAAACCTTGCCTGTGATATAAATAGGATCTGCTGATGAGATAGGTAAGTATCCCAGAGACTACCCCATCTATGGAACAGACTCCCCATCCATGTGAAACAGAGTTCCCCCATCCCAATTCGAGTGCAGCTTGGACAGTTGGATGGGAAACCAGAAATTCAACCCTGGTTTTGGCACCCAGGCTCATGCTTACACTTATCAAGGGTATCAGAACTTGTCAGAGATTCAAGATGCATGGCTAGGCTTAAAAAGGCCCTTGTGTTGTTAGCCTAGTAAACACCTATGAATGCTTTATAATATTCAGTGTTCTTTTTCATTTACTTGCTTTATCTTAAAACTTATTACTAGATCAAGCTCAGGGCCTTAATCTAGTCATTCCTCTATGCAAGAATGAGAAAAAATACATCAGTTTTTCTTTTGTCATGCTCTTTTGACCATACTGTTCTTTTTTAACATTGCAGCGTCTACATTTCTTAAAACTGAACAAGGAGAAAGAGAGAATAAGGGAGAAAAAACATCAGTACCTGTTTATATTAGTATCCGCATTGCACTTAGACAACTGAGAAAACTTTACTTGATAGCATGCAAATAAAGTCATGCACTGTAAAAAAAATTACTGTTAAGAAAAAAAATTGTTTTACTTAAAGTTTGCTTTCTCCCTCCTCTTCCCTCTCCCCTCTCTGAGGTATTTTTTTAAACGTTAATGACATGAAGTACGGCATATTTAGAGTCCCCTACAAGTTTAACAAAGTCAAAAAGTCGGGTCTATATTAAATTATCGAAAGCTCCAGTGAAGGAATGGCATTACATCAAATACACCATTCAACGATTTCTGCCCACATCCCCCAGTAATTATATATACCAACTCTGAGATTGCATTACAGTGAGGAAAGGGCAAATTTCCCGATCCTCCTTGTATCACGATCTCACTATGAACAGTTCAGTGAATGGCATGTTCGATGTAAGAGCACCAAAAATGCCGTTATCCGAACAGTCTTTTCGATAATTTAATAGGACCCAAAAAGTCCAATATTTCCAGATTTTCTTGTTCTGTCATGTTTCACAAATATAAATATTGCTTTGTAATCATACATTTGTCAATTCCAAGTTACTTGTTTTATTTCTTTACATCTCCACCTCCCAAATCCTGTCTCTGTGTCATTTCCAATGTACTCTCGATTCTTCTAGTCAACTCTTGCGCTTTTTTCCCCTTCTCTCAAGCATTTTCTGTTGAAGCATTGGGAAAGGTTTCATTGGCACAGTGTCTCTGTAGTCTTTATTACCAGAAAAACAAGAAGCAAGATCTCCTTCTGTTTCACAGCTCAGTTTTGTTGGACAAACTTTTGTATTTCCACCTTAGCATGTACTGCATCAAAAAACGATTTTGTCCCTCCAGGAAAGAATATTTTGAAGATAACTGGGTCCAGCAGTTTGAATCACATGATTACTACTTCTTGACATTCCCTGAGCAGTGGAATACATTTACTTCTCTTCTGCCTGATGCACAGTGAGTAATCATTCTCTGCAAACACTCTGCTGTCTCCCACTTTTAGTACTTTGTCCTTTTGCCAGTTTTGTCAGAGTCAACTCCTTTTGCTGGTAGGATTGGATCTTTACTAGAAAATGTCTAGCTTGCTTTCTCATAGCCAAGTTTGGAGCATACATACGATGTGCTCTTTTAGTTAACAACTCCTGTTGTAGAATATGGAATACCAGTCTAGTTGCTTATTTGTGCTTTCATAAAATTAATACAGTCTTTTCCTTCCAGCTTCTGTGGTACAACAGAAAATCTAAGTTTTTTTCCATACATGCTCTGACCTCTAATTCTGTTATTTTTTTTTAAACATCTCATATACAACCAGACTTTTCTAAATTTCAACCTGTGATTTTTGCACTTTTGCCACCTCATCAGAATATCTATGTTATGCTTCTATTTTTTCCTGCCTATTTTTATTTGAGTTGATATACTCCATCAGTGTTTTGTTTATTTTAATCGGGTCTTTGTGCAGTTGTCTTCTATTTTTCTCTAGGTTACTTGAAGTCATATCTGGAGCTTGCACTGCTTTTTGCTGAGCAGCTGCAGTACTCTTCCCAGTCAGTGTTTTTTGTCACCTTTTGTAGCTGATTTTCTTTCAGATCCTCTGTAGTTCTTTTTTCCTGGCATCCAGGCAGTGCACTTACAAGCCAGTTACTGAAATTTACCAGAAATATAAGTCCACTGGCTTTCTCTTCTGAGATTATGTTTTCACACTGAGAGGGCTAGAATTATGCTGTTTCTCAGTGTACAGCAATATTTGAAGTCCTACGTGTTTTGTTTGTTATGATTTTAATGACAGCACAAGACATCAATGAAAGATGATCTTGGGGGGGGGGGGTGTTCTGTTATGGCAGGCACTTTCCAATATCCAGAGGGAGCATCAGTTGTTTTCACCTTTTCCTGGTATGTATAGTTCAACACTTCATGTTTGTCATATTTTTTTTTTGGAAAAGAGTTACTGAATTTGTTCTGTGAAAGTCAGAGGTTTCTACAGGTTAGGTATATAGGTTTCTTCTTCCATCATACATGTGATGCAAGGCGTCCCTTTTCTCCAGGAAATTATTATTTTTTTTATATTTTCCCTTTGCACCTGCCAACTAGCAACCCATTGTGGGTTTTGAGCACATTCTTTCTAAAGTGAGGGGTTCGTGCCTGCACCCAATTGAGAGGTGACTGGAGAGTGCCATCATCCAAGTAGTCTCAGAGAAGTTTGTACTCCTGCCCTCAAATGATCTTTAGTCTTCTGCTGAGGGAGAAATGTCCTTATCCCAGTGGCCTGAGAGTTTTATACTACCCCCCCAAACTATGGCTGGCTGTTACAAGAAGAATCTTAATTGTTCCCACAATGGGATTCTGCATCCTACTGCCTGCCTGTTAATGGAGTGAAGACTGTGAACATTTCTTTTATGGCCTGTCCCCTCTTGTAAGTGGCTAATGTGAGCACTAGGTCACTCTGGGTCTTGCAGTCCCTTTCCTCGATATATGTTTGCTTCTGCTTGCACACATTATGAAAGCTACCTTCACTGGCTTGAGATTGCCAAACCCATGTCTTACCATTAGCAGCCACTGTTGTTATGCAACTCTCTGCTTGCATAGGAGTAATTTGCCAATCAAGAAACCACCTTCCCTCCCCTCTCAAGGAAAAATAAGCCAGTATAATCCTACTCATTCTCACTCTGTCCTTCCCAACCTTCCAGTTCCCATACCACTAACTGAACTCAGGAATTCAGGGTCGGAGACAGGGCTTTCTTCCTCTGTGCTGTATAGCTAGATTTCTTATCCAGGGAAATCATGTCCCAGATTATTGAAGCATTCTCTGAAGATTTCTTCAAGAAGCTTAAAGTGGGTTTAGGAAAGCATCGCTTTAGTCTTCAGATGGTTAACTGTGAGGTCCAAGTGACACAGTCCTTTGCAAACTTAAATTTAGTGGTCACTTTCAAAGTAATTTCACTGTCATCATTATATGACACTTATAATATTAAGTCATTGGTGTATACAGTTTTGTTTTTCCTTGTGTGGTTTCAGATAAATACATTTAAGAGGAGTGTCAAAAGCAGTAGCCCCAGGATAGAACCCTGCGGAACTCCTCTTTTAACAGGTAGAAGTGGAGTGAGAATTATTGACTTGTTACTTTGAAGAGTCTGTCTTTCATGCGATTTCTGAATCATTTTTCTTTGTTTTATTCCATTCCATACAAGGCAAGCTCTGAGAAAATGTTGTCATGTTGGACAGATTGGAAGGGTTTAGCTGCAAATAAAAATCATCCCTCTTGACTCACCCTCAGTCATTACTCTCAAGGTGGTATCAGTTTGAGACAGCAAGGCTGTAGAAGTGCTCAGGGCATCTCTAAATATAAATCTATATTTAGCATACGTAATGAAATAAACTAAGTCAAGTTCTCCTAAATCTATGCTGGTAGACAGCATAGCAGGCTGTAGACTTGAAGGTGCTATTTTATCTATCAGACACCTGCCTTTTTCTTTAGTCAGTAGGGAAAACAGGGTTATAGGCTTGATGGACTCTGCACTTAGCTTTAAGGTAAATTTATACAGTGGAAAAATAGTAGCAATCTTCCAGATGACTGTAATGGTGCCAGTCTTGAGAGAAGTTCTGCTGATGTGCTTTACATCCATGGTTTTCAACCTTTTTCCACTTGGGGACAGGTGAAAATAGGAAAATTATTTTGGGGACCGCTAGGGCAGAGGTAAAAAACATTATATATAAGGAGCCAATTAAAACAATCACTGTTTGAGTGTTGTATGCCAACATAGTAATCTCACCAATTGAGAAAGCTCTAGATACATAGTGTGACCATAGAAATAGAATATACTAAGTGAGAAATGCTGATAAATCATTGTCAGGATATGAAGTCTAAAACTTCAGTCATTTTTATGAGGAACAGACCAAAAATATGGGGCAAAAATCTGGACAGTTGAGAGGTATGCTACCTACCTCGCACGTGCATGCATGCACACACGTACAAATCCCAACAGAATCAGGGACAAATCCAGAAATAATCAGGGACACTTTTCGTATATTAGTGTCATTAACTTGAGATATTGATAGAATAACAGAACATGAGTAAATATACATTTTTTTCTAAAGTAAAAGAAGTCTGTAACTCTAACTATTGTCATTATTTATTAAGTGCAGCTCATAGCCTTTTTACCAAAAGTCACCACTTTTAGATGGGATTAAGAGAAATGGATCTAAAATTTCAGTCAGAATAAGGGATGTCCCTGAAAGTCAGGGACAGTTGAGAGGTATGCATATGCACGCACTCACATATACACACACCAACACACCTACCTCCCTGTTACACACACACACACACACACACACACACACACACTACCTCCCTGTTATAAACATATACACACACACACACATACTACCTCCCTGTTATAAACACATACACACAGACACACACACACACACACACACACACACACACACACACACACCTATCTCCCTCCCTCTTAAACACGAGCACACACACACACACCTACCTCCCTCCCTCTTAAACATGAGCACACACACACACACACACACACACACACACACACACACACACACACACACACACACACACACACACACACATCATACCTCCCAATCTCTTAGCACAAAATGTCTGGGCAAAGCCAAAAATAATAGTGGGACAAAGCCCCAAAAATAGGGACCAACTTTAAATATTGTTCTCACAAATTTATAAAGTTGCTGGAATAAAAGGTATTATATTATCATGAATTTTCTGAAGGATGTGAAGTTTGAAACTCAATTGCCTGTCATTATTTACTGAACTTTGTCTTCATGGATTTGCCACAATAAACCTAAAAAAAACTAATTTTATGAGGAACAGATTAAAAATATGAGGCAAAAATCTGGACATTCTACGGAAATCTGAACAGTTAAGAGACACCTCCCTCCCTCTTTATATACACATGCACCATACCTCTCAAGCTCTTAGCTCAAGAAATTTGGACAAAGCATAAAATAGTGAGGGGACAAAGGCCTAAAAATAGGGTCAGATTTTAAATATTGCTCTTATAAACTTAGAAGGTTGCTAGAATAACAAGATTTGTGTTGGCATGCATTTTTCTGAAGGATATTAAGTCTGAAACTCAAATGTTGTTGTTGTGTCTTTCGGCTTTTCCCGGTTAGGGGTCACCACAGTGGAACTCTGGTCCACTAATGATTGGCAGTAGATTTTTACGTGCCAAGTTGCCAGCCCTGACACAGAACCTTCATCGAAGGTACGCTCATTCACGCATGTCTCCACACAGAAGATGCTCTAGCTGAGAATCGAACAGGACAACATCTTACTGTGAGGCAACAATGCTACCGCAGCACCACCACCGCAGTACAAGTCTGAAACTCAAATGTATCTCATTAATTAATGAATTCAGTAGCCAGTGATTTGCTAGAAAACTACACATTTTATGAGGAACAGACCAAAAATATGAGGCAGAAATCTGCAGAATTGAGAGCTGTGGCGCGTGCGCCCCCCCCACACACACACATATCCCTGCCTACCTACTTCTTACACACACACATTCTTACACACACACACACACACACACACACACACACACACACACACACACACACACACACACCTACCTACTTCTTAAATACACACACAGATATCTACCTATAGCATAGAACAAACACATGCACACACACACACCTTCTCCTTACTTGTCCATTAGTGGTCCGCATTTCAAACATCTTCTGGCATTTAAATTCTACTTGCACGAAAGATGAAGCCATAAACAATTGGTTATACAAAAGTGAAAGGTATTGTGCGACCAGACGCAAAGGGCATTCTTCGTAAAGAAGAACGCCCTTAAAATAAAAAGTAAATATATATATATATATATATATATATATATATATATATATATATATATTTTTTTTTTTTTTTAATTAAACAATGTCTCCTGTTTCACAGATCAGCAATTGAAAAACAGTGCTTTACATAGACTGTTGTAAAGACATTAAAAGAATGTAAAAGTTGAGGGCAAGATCCATTCAATTCTGTGTGGCCAAATATTGGAATTTGACAAATCCATTTATTATGCGTATAATTTGATACTTTGTGAAATTAAATTTTGCTGAATAAACAAAAATGTGAGAGTGTTCAATCTCGCCGTTTGTTCTTACACATGGGTTCGGAGCCGATCCTCGGCTCCGTGTCGGCCGCTTGCAAGCTCTGCATCGAGAAGAAGCTCGAGATCACCTAATACCCACAATCCCCCTCTGCCTTTACCTCAGATCTAGTTTGCCGCTGCAGCATTCGCATCACTGGGTCGAGCTCGAGCACCTAAGATAAGATTAAGAATTTATTCTTGTATTTTTCTTGGTACTTTTATTATATAAAGTTTGTTAGTTATATATTGTGTGTGTGTGGTAAGGTTGAGGGATACTCGGTTCCGTTAAGTTTATTAAAACTTATTTAGAGTTCTCCTTGGGGCCTACCACCCCTTACTTGGATTTGACTACCGGATTGACTACCTTACTGGATTCGACAATTTCACCGGACTTGACTTCTTTTACTGGATTTGACCTTTCAATTTTTATTAGTGACATGTCTGAAAAAGCCAAATCGGGGTTTAAGCGTTGCCAATGTGGGCAAAAGATGTCAGTAACTGACAATCATAGTTCCTGCGTCTACTGTCTTGGCCCTCTCCATCTGCAAGAAGACTGCTCTATTTGTCATTCTTTCAGTGGGAGGGTCATGACAGATAGGCGCAGGAAACTAATGGATAGAGGTTTGTTAAAACCTTCCTTTCAAGAGGCTCTGGATGCTTCTGACCAGGCATCCAAATCCTCGAAGGAATCGAAGACGTCGGAGCCCAAGTCATCGGCTCCGAGCTCTTCAGCTAAAGTTAGATCACCGGTTCCACAGACTTCGGGGCCGAGTGTTCAACTGTTGTCAGTTCCCGAGCCTCGAGTCTTGGAACCGGTGATGGAGCTCCCTCCCCCGACACTGTTGAGGTCGGCTCCGTCTTCGATTCCTTCGACCCGTTCTTCCAGGCCCCTCTCCGACACCGATGTTGACCGTGTGGTGCAGAAATTACTGGAGAATACGGCCTTATCCAAACTTATCTCGGTTTCCACCCAATTGGTGTCGAAACTTGAAGGCCTTCCATTATCTCCATCCCTTCCTCCTCCAAGACCTGTCCAGTCTTTGGAGCCGGAAGAGGTTGATCTACTGATTGTGGAGCCCTCGGTGCCAGAACCGTCCTTTTCTCGGTCAGCTCCGTTCACCTCGACTCCGTCGGATCCGGTACCGGAGTCTCGGGCAGATCCATCCTTGGTTCCGGGCGAGTCGAACCGATGGTTCGGTTCCGACTCTTCCCCCCGGGGCCCCGGGCCGGAACGATTTGGCTCCGTCCTCGGGTCGATGCCTTCGTGCCTGTTTCGGGATTCTTCCCATTTCTTCGAACCGGGAGATACCTCGACTCGGGACCCGGGGCCTTCGATCTCATGAGGAAGGTGTTGTCTACCCAGACAACCACATCAGTAGAAGCGGCCCCCCCTCCCCAAAAGGGACCGTTCTTTTCCTCTGCACCACGGCCACATCCAAGCGTCGAGCACCGGTGTCTCAGCCACCCCTGGAGGGTGCCCCTCTTCCTCGGAGGCTTCTTCGGATGCCCCCCCGAAGAAGTCCCTAGGAAAAGATTGTGTAAGAGGAGACACTTAGATTCTCCACAAGAATCTTTGACATCCGATACTGACTTGGATGAGTCAGAAGGGTCCCCAAAGTCACCTTCAGAAGATGTCTCCTTTTCTGACATCTTGGAGATCCTAAAGCAGAGAGGTGATTGGCAGTCCCTTCCCCCTTCTGAGGATGAGTCAGTCTTGCTGAAGGCATTCGGTGCTCGCCCTTCCTCCTCCTGGGTCACTCCGCCATTCGATGAGTTAATGGAGCTAATTGCTCGAAGGGCGTGGGAGACACCTGACACGGTGGAACCTGTCCCTAGGAAGCCTAATAAGTACATCACTGCACCCCAAGACAAGGCTTACCTCACAAAGGGAGTTCCAGTGGACGCCATGGTGGTGGCAGCGGCCACGAAAAAGGAGATGTCGGAATCTTCCTCATCTGTCCATCTGCCTAACAAAGATTCCAGGACTATGGACAGATACGGGAAGCGCATTTTTAGTTCAGCGGCTTTTTCTATGCGATCCCTGAACTATTTGACCCATTTTACACGTCTTCAGAGGGATCTAATCAAAGAGCTGGGAGATACCCTCCAGGGTACTACAGATGCTGCTGTTTCAGAGAAAGTTACAGCACATCTTAATACCCTTACATCCATTGTTAACTCATCCATGAGGCTGATATCATACGCAGCCGAGGGATCGAGTAGGGCAGCAGCTTCAGCGATTGCTCTCCGCAGACAATCCTGGATGCGCTTATGTTCATTTGCGGAAGCCTTCAAGTCTTCCTTTACTAACGCCCCATTTGATGGTGCCACTCTTTTTGGCCCCAAAGTAAAGGAGACCCTTACCCGGTGTGAACAGGAGGGAAAGACTCTGTCTGCTGTCGGAGTCCGTTTTTCCACCCCATCCAGACCGTACCCCAAAGGGCAACGTGGTGGAAAAATGTGGTTTCGAAAACCCCAAGGATCTTTCCCAGGCACACAGGGTGATGCCCCCTCTAGAGGCAGAGGAGGGGGCAGAGGTGGAAGACGCCGCCCTGGTGGCAGAGGGGGTCCGCAAAACCAAGGTGACAGGGATACACCCCCTGGAAAACCCTTCCAGCACTCCTGAGAGGAGGCCTGACTGTCCTGCTCTGGAGGCAGTCGGGGGTCGCTTAGCTTTATACCCTCAGGCCTGGCAGAATCTTACTACAGACAACTGGGTAAAAAGCGTGGTTACCCGAGGTTACAAAATACCCTTTCTATCCACTCCCATCCCAAAGAAAAGACTCCCAGATGTGCCGCCCCATCTGCGAGACCCAGCAGCTATAGAAATTTCAAAGCTGCTAGAAAAAAGAGTCATCCAACCAGTCCCAGTGGACCAAATAGGATTCGGAACTTACTCAAGGTTCTTTTTAGTTCCAAAGAAGACAGGGGACTGGAGGCCGATTCTGGACCTAAGCAACCTCAAAACCTTTGTCAAGAAAGAAAAGTTCCGAATGGTCACGCTTCAATCGATCCTTCCATTCTTACAGAAGGACGACTGGATGTGCTCAATAGATCTGAAGGACGCATACTACCACATCAAAATGGCCAGGGCGTCCAGGGATCATTTGCGCTTCTGGCTGGGAGCCAGTCACTATCAGTTTCGAGCCCTGCCCTTTGGTCTAACTTCAGCCCCCAGGGTTTTTACCAAATGCATGGCAGTGGTAGCGTCTCATCTGAGACGCCTAGGATTCCAGGTGTTTCCGTATCTGGACGACTGGCTCCTTTCTGCCACCACCCGGCGTCAACTGATACAGGCCAGGGATTACACTCTACAACTTTGTGTTCACCTCGGAATTTCCGTAAATTTCGAAAAATCTTTACTACAGCCATCACAGCATATCTTATTCATAGGAGCGGAATTAGATACGCATCATTTAACTCTAAGGCTCCCTCCAGAAAGGATAGTCTCACTACAAAGCCACATTTCTCTCCTTCTGTCATCCAAAAAATCCCCAGCAAAGCTGGTTCTGAAGGTCTTGGGTCTCATGGCAGCTTCTCTCATTGCGATACCATTGGGAAGAATGCACATGAGAGTTCTACAATGGCTACTGTTTGCACAATGGTCGTTCCAACAGCTACCTCTGACACACGAAATTCTAATTACAAACACATGCAAATCACACCTAACCTGGTGGCTTCAGACTTGCAACCTTTCCAGCGGAAGACCATTTGTGCTACCCACGCCGACAGCGACAATAACCACGAACGCTTCCCTGATAGGGTGGGGGGGCATTTTTCAGGGACAGACAGTCCAAGGCGAATGGACCAATTTGGAGTACAATCTGCACATCAATGTTCTAGAGTTGAGGGCAGTGTTTCTAGCGTTGCAACACTTTGCTCCCCTTCTTCCTCTAGGGACTATTGCAGCTCAGACAGACAACATGTCTGTAGTCTGGTGCATAAACAAGCAAGGGGGAACCAGGTCTTATCAGCTATGCAGAGAGGCCATGAGAATTTGGCAATGGGCGGAGTCCACGGGTCGCTTTCTGATCGCAACGCACATCCCGGGGTCATCCAACGTCATAGCCGACAGGCTGAGCAGAGCAATCCTGTTGCCTCACGAGTGGTCCCTCAAACAGTCAATTGCGAAGGCGATTTTTCGCAAGTGGGGCCAGCCTTCCTGCGATCTTTTTGCGTCTCCAATGAACGCCAAATGCAGGAGCTACTTTGCCCTATTACCCCCTCCAGGGGAAGTCCCCAGGGACGCGCTGGTGCACGATTGGCCCCCGGGTCTCCTGTACGCTTTTCCTCCTTTTCTCCTGATTGCAAAGTTTCTGCAGAAAGCTAACAACCTTCAGAGGACGATAATCCTCATTGCCCCATTCTGGCCTCGTCAAATTTGGTTCCCCTTTCTATTGCAACACCGCATTCGGGGACCTTGGATTCTGGACCCAGAGCCAGATCTACTGACTCACTCGTCAGGAGTTCCTCACCCATCTCTCGAATCACTCCATCTAGCAGCTTGGCTGCTCCGCTTCCGTTTTTAGCCAGGTCTGATTCTCTTACACCGGCAGTTCAGAATATATTAGTGGCTTCTCATAAAGCTTCCACTACAAAGACCTACACCAGTAAATGGAAGTGTTTCGTTTTCTGGGCGAATTCACATCATTTGGACCCTGTTATAGCTCCGTTAAACAAGATCTTGGAGTTTTTAACAGAATTGTTCCGTGAAGGAGCTTCTCCTGCCACTTTAAGAGTGCAATTGGCTGCCATTTCCAACTTTCATGTGGAAGAATGTGGGGCACCTGTTATGGCTCACAGACTTTGTAAGGCCTTTTTAAAAGGATCTTTTCATATTAGACCACCAGTTAGAACTCCTACATCACCTTGGAATCTGAACCTTTTACTATCTAAATTGATGTTGCCCCCTTTTGAGCCAGCCTCCGTTTGCCCATTGAAGTTTTTATCGTGGAAGACTCTCTTCTTGGTAGCCATTACATCCGCTAGGCGAGTGTCTGAGCTTCAGGCTCTTTCTATTAAACACCCTTATTTGATCTTCCACTCTGACAGAGTATCTCTTCGCACTAATCCATCCTTTCTTCCCAAAGTTTGCTCTACCAATAACATTAATCAGTCCATTGAATTACCCACCTTTTTCAAAAATCACACTAATAAGTTAGAGTATATGTTACACAAATTGGATGTCCATAGACAACTCAGGTTTTATTTGGATAGAACAAAGGATCACAGGAAATCTGATCAACTCTTTGTAGCCTTTGCTGACAGCAGGAAAGGTGTAGCGGTTACTAAACAAACTCTTTCCAAATGGCTAACTGATTGTATCATATACGTTTATGATTCTTCAAATCAAACCTTATCTGTCAAACCTAAAGGACATTCTACAAGATCAGTGTCTACATCCTTGGCTCACGCAGCTCGCCTACCATTAGACACGATTTGTGCAGCTGCTACTTGGGCTAAACCGCATACATTCATCTCTCATTACAAAGTGGACAGGGTTTCTAGGGATAGGGCAACCTTTGGTTCCACTGTGCTCAAGAACGTTCTCCCGTGAGTTCCTCAGGAACATGGAGCTAGGGACACGCTACCCATGTGTAAGAACAAACGGCGAGATTGAACACTCTCACATATAGAAGTTATGTCCTTACCATAACGTTCCATGTGGAGTGTTCATCTCGCCTTTGTTCTTACATTCCCACCCTCCCACCCTCAGGAAGAACGTTCAATTTGGTGCCTGGTCTGGAGTATTCTCCTTCTGCATTTGCAGTGGTTGTATTTGTATGATGCACATGTGTATATGTATATATATATATATGTATATAGATGATTTCTTGATTATGTAAATTTTGGCATGAGTGTGCTCTCTCTGGCTGCTGGTTTGTTTGCAAACTAGATCTGAGGTAAAGGCAGAGGGGGATTGTGGGTATTAGGTGATCTCGAGCTTCTTCTTGATGCAGAGCTTGCAAGCGGCCGACACGGAGCCGAGGATCGGCTCCGAACCCATGTGTAAGAACAAAGGCGAGATGAACACTCCACATGGAACGTTATGGTAAGGACATAACTTCTATTTATGGTTTGTCCATCCTCTGTCACTCCTAGAATTAAGGCTGCAAGCATTAGGAGTGTCTATCAGTTAAATCTTTCCTAGGTTGGTCTTTCTAAATTCATATTTTGAAATAGTCTTGAATTAATTTGTTTTTGTTATGTCAAAATTAACTGGTAATCTACACAATTATAAATTGTTACTGCAGCTTCATTTGTCAGTTTTCAGAAAATTTCTTGTTAGAAAGTATATTCAGAGTTTGGGACTTAGGCCCACAATATTGCTTTTAGGATTACCATTTGATTTTCTATTCATTCTGTAAGATAAATATAGCTTCTTCAAATTTTCTCTTTATATCAGTAGTTAGGCTATCCCCATTTAAAACATGCCTTGTTCTTGCTGTTGCTGTTATGGTGTTTTAACTATTTACAGTAATATTACAAGTTCTGTTTATTCTCTCATTGAAGCATTTTTCCTGTTTCTTAAGTTGCAGCGGTTCCTCAAATTTTCTCTTAACTATTTGCAGCAAGTTCTGTTTATTCTCTCATTGAAGCATTTTTCCTGTTTCTTAAGTTGCAGTGGTTCCTCATTTGTGATGCAATAGGAAGTTGTGTGTTTGCTTTTGGTTGCAGTATTTGGGTAGCCACCCTTCTTTAACCATGGGAGTGTGGCTTCCATAGGTGTTATTATGGAGAGAGAGATTTCCTTCACAGGGCAGGCATGAAAAATGCATAGTTAGTCTAGTGGAGAGCTACTATCTTCTCAAATGTATGCAGTTTTCTGGTTTCAAATGCCATCACGGAAAGGACATATTACAGTTGAATTTATGTAATAAACCTTTGCCAGTTCAAAGTTCTGACTGGAAGGGTTTGTCAAGCCCAGTAGATAGATTTTCAGTCTTAACTTTATGACTGTCTGTTTTATCATCCTCAAAGCCCTCAAAAGTCTTTTTGTTACCTATTTAAAAAAAGAAGAGTAATGTACTTAAGTGTTTTCCCCTTTTATATCAGAGGTGGCTTCAAAGACTATGACATTTTGTGTTAAATACCTTCTTATCAAAGAAATTACTGTAAAGTTTGCTTGCTACTTTCCCCCACTGACTTGGGTTTACTGGTTCTGTGACTGTTGGCGCAATGGTTAAGGTATTTCCCTTACACACAAAGGGGTAGGGTTTGATTCAAACATGGGGTCATTGGCTAGGCTTAAAATGGCTCACAAGGGGAGTTAGCCTAGTACTAGCCTATGAACTTATAAGGGCATTGTCTTAAAATCCTCAGAGATGAGGCCACTGACACTAAAATGAAGTCCTGCACATGTTATTTTGATTGTAATTATGATCTTTGCAAGTAACCATCTATCAGTCCCAGCAGAATGTTTATTCTGTCTGTTGCTCTTCCAGGCTTTCAGTAGTAGATAGAGACTTGAACGCCAGCTATACCGTCCAGACTAAGACATCAAAGGTTTACTTGCCAGTCTCCATGTTTCTAGTACTAGTCCCTCAAAGAACAACAGGTACAGTTTTGAAATTGATGACCAACTATTGTCAGTTGCTGAGATGTCATTTTTAAGTTTGTCATTAACAATCCCAGTATCAGTATTGTCAGCTTTGATATCACTGTTGGTTGCAATGTCTCCAACATTGATAATGTCATCTTTGTTGATGATTCCTGGGTCAGTTCTCATCTTTGAGGTTTCAGTTTGTTAGCAGCCCCAATGCTGTTGGTGCTAACTTCGGAGCCTTTTGTTTAATGGGTAGGCATCTGGCCAGAATCATCTTTGAGTTCGATGCCAGTATTGACATCAGTACTGATTTCACAGCAATACTGTCTTTGCTGTGATGTACCCTGCATCAGTGCCAGTGTGATCTTCTGCTCCAAATGTTTCTGTTGCTGTGTCCTAGGCCCCACATTTGTCATTCATGAATGGTATATGAATGCACTTCATTGGCTGACCTAGACTACTTCATTACCCATGAGGAATCTTCTTCATCTGACTGATCACTTCCAAAGGTGCTCTGGAATGCAATGTGCAAGAGCAAACCTGTTGATTTTACCTTGGAGTAATCCATGTGATTTAGATGATAAGGAGGTCAATGATTCTCCCTACACTCCCCCTGATTATTTCCTATTTGTGGAGGTTCTAGAGGTGATGCATGAGAGGGTGTCTGTCCAAATGAAATTGAATCTTTGTCAGAGTATATGCTGCAGAACACCTTTTACTCCACCTAGCAATCTTCCTGGCTGGTCCTCCTGTCAGCCAGTATTCTTAAGGTTGCCACCAACACTGCCAGGGAGAACACGGATATCAAGACAATTACATTTTCTAACAGAGACTCCTAAACCAGAAACCTAAATACTTCAGTGTCAGCAGCTGCTCTAAAAAGACTCCCAACATTCCATAACCATGTCGTCCACCCAAGAGGTAATGGCCCATGGCAGTGGACTTCTTATGGAATTATGTATATCCATCTTTCTGTTTTTCTATGAAGTTGCTTAAGTTATTTGGCCCATATGATGCAGTTTCAAACAAATATGTCCAAGGAAATGCAGTAGATCACAGGCCAGGTGCCTAGCAGTTGCCTAATAGACCAGTTAAAGAAAAAAATTAAGTCCCATTCAGCGATGGTTACTAGTATGACCAACCTTATAGTGCATGCAGTCTGTAATGCCAGTGAAGGTTCTACCAGGACTGTGAGGTCTGGCATAGCTATTTGTCAACAAATGTGGCCCAGGGTAACCAACTTTGCCAAGGATGCCATAGCAATATTTATGAATGGCATTAAGTGAAGACATAGAGAATATTGAAAAGGAGAGTAAGACTCCTCTCAGCCTCCTTAAAAATACTTTCTAAAACACAGAGGACCTCTTGAGAGATGTGGTTCAGGCATGGTCAATAGTAAAGCAGTCTGGAAAGAAGGCTAATAGTGAAGACAGCTTCCACAGAAGTCATGGGTTTCACAGCCGAGGTTCTTAGTTCTTTGCATCTATAGACAACCTTCAACTGGCTTCAGAGAGGGAAATGTGGATAAGGTCTCAATGCTGTTGCTGACCAAGATTCCTTTTTTCTTTCTTTCTTTCTTTCTTTCTTTCTTTCTTTCTTTCTTTCTTTCTTTCTTTCTTTCTTTCTTTCTTTCCTCCCTCCCCAATTTTCCCACCCTTTCCAGAACATCCTACTGCATCAAAAGAAAGTGGCACACTTAGAGGTCCTAATTCTTTTAAACAAAAGAGCCATCCAAGGGGTGACACCAGACAAGAGAAAGAGTTTGGATATTTTTCCAGGTTCCTTTTAGTGCCCAAAACAACTAGGGTCTTCAGGCAAGTTTTGAGTCTTAGTGCCTAAACCACTTATGCCAAACAAGTTTTTCAGATGGCCTCAGTGCAACCAGTCCTTCCCTTTCTAGCGACAGCATGCTATCTGTATAGTATGTCAACAAGCAAAGTAGACCTTGATCTTACCTCCTATGTTGTGACACTGTGAGAGTCTGAGAATGGGTGATGGCCAGAAACTTTTTTGTCATCTATATCCCAAGAAAGTTCAATTCCTTGGAGTAAAAGCTGGGTATTTGCCTGCTGCTACCCCATGAAGTTCTTGGTGACAAAAAAGATGATCTAAAAATGAGGGAAATCCTACTGTCATCTATTTGCCTTCCTGACCAATACAAACTGGAGGGACTTCTTGTCCCTCTTTCTATTGTTGGAAAGATCCCACAGGGATGCTTTGCTCTACAACTAGCCAAAACTTGCCAGTTGGATTCCTTTCCCCTTTCCCCAAG